>NC_056733.1:413864025-414146525 GCF_019279795.1 Protopterus annectens | reverse complement strand
TGTGCAGTATGGGAACTATGGGTATGTAATTATGGGTCTAGCTGTGCAGGTGTTGGTTGGAGTGGTTCTATGTGGACTGCCCCAGGGATGTAAGCAATAGTGCGCATTGGGCAGAGCCGATGCCCAATGAGCAGCCATGCCTGGTACGAGTCCCACTGCAGCAAAGTCAAGTTTACATGGCAAAGGACGGTATAACCAGATGTGTTGTTGCAAAACCACTAAATTACACCAAAGAACACTTGGTCGCAACACCCCACTGTAGGCATGTAAGCCGGACTAATTGGCATCACAAGGCAGTATTGCTGTCCAGACCTCACAACTGTCCCTGCTATACACTCCGATATTAGGTTTGTCCCTCTCAATCCCCCTGAAAACTGGTGAATGCTGAAAAAGGTGGTCAATTGCCCTTAATAAATAATGATAGTAATACAGAGTTATAGATGTTTCACGTCAGAAATTCTATATAAATCCACATTCCCTTATTCTGCAAATGTTTCAGGTTAATACTACAAATATTTAGAAAATGTCCCTGATTGTCCCTGATTATGTGAGGAGTTGTCCCTGATTCTGTTGAGGTTTCCTCCGATCGGTTGAGAGCTATGTTGCTGCCCTCACCCCCAACGAGGAGTGTGATTTTCCAGAC
The DNA here is from genome assembly GCF_019279795.1 of Protopterus annectens. Taxonomy (NCBI): domain Eukaryota; kingdom Metazoa; phylum Chordata; order Ceratodontiformes; family Protopteridae; genus Protopterus; species Protopterus annectens. Next base: position 414,145,882 of record NC_056733.1, on the reverse strand, counting down.
CTACCCCCAAATGCAGGGTATATACACAGCTGTTGTTGTAGAAGAAATGCCCAGCTGTGGACCTTTCTGTCAGCCGTCCTGCACATCCCTGGACATGTCCCCTACTATCAGCCCCTCTGTGTGGCCCAGTAACATCACTTACCTATCGACCCCTGTTGCATTCGTAGTAATGTCCACAGTCACAAGTAGGTGACACCCTCTACACAACTATATTGATGGAATCTGGAACCCCCAACCCAGGTATATTACCGCAGCTGTCCCAGACTACACATGTAAAAACACATGAAGGGAAAGCCCAAGCACACTTGGATCACCACCTGGCAAAGTTCGCCACCACCCAACACTCCAGACCCCTACAACAACTACTGACACTGATACCTCCTGTCCTGCCTCACATACATATCTCAACACCCTGCAAACCTGCACTACCGCACCCCCACCAATCAGTCAAATGGCCTACTATACAGGTAAAATGACCCCCCTCCACCTACCCGCCTACACCTCCACTATTCACATCTACCCCACAACACAGGTATGGCATATGTAAACCTAACCTAAATAACTGAATGTAGCCTAACCAGAAATGCTAAACCAGAATTCCACTTAACCTTACACTGTCCTTCGTGAACAGTCATACCTGGCATGTACACGTGACTTAAGCATAAAACCTACATGTACATGAAGTAGCGCGGGGGTATGTGGCAGCAAGCGGGAGTATGCCTGTGTGGGGGGCGGTACTCAGATTAAGCAAAGTAGAAGCTAACAGGTTAGCAGTGCTTATCATCACACAAACCTGCGCAAACCCACGTGTCCTGTCCAGCAACAAAATCAACTGCCTTTGCAAGGCTCGAACCCAGGACCTTGCACACTATAGTCACAGTAGTCACCCACTAAACCATCATAGCAATACAGATGAATGAGGTATCAGCAAACTAATCCTCACCACAGGTAAATCAAAACAAAGACGTGAACTGAATCTATGTACAGTGTGAAGTGGTCTTCCTTGCTACATAACATAAATATGTGAACTGGACTACTGCAGTAAGCATAGATGTGAGGTGCTATTGTAATAAAGTGTAGAAGTCCCTAGGTCCCTATACAGTGTATGTACACGAGTCACAGATACCAGACACATAAAACCTGTAATGAAGAATAAATTACTGCCAGAAGGCAAATATAGTGCAAATTAACTATTAAGCAATGCTAACTGCAGCACAGCTCAACTTAGTAGGAGTAAGCAATGTGTAGGAGAGCCAATCCAATCTGCCTACCGGTATACCCCTATAAGCACTGCCAACCTTAGGTAAGCAGGTGTGCCCCTAGCTTAGCCTCTTCAAACCCGGCCAATCATGAAAAAGTGCAGGTAAATGGCCATATATGAACCACACAGGTGGGAATACGTTACATAAGTGGTGGTAGCTTCCTACTGCAGGCAAAATGGCTGGTGTGGGTGAAGGCACTCATTTTAGAGTGCAGTGCTGGTGCATACAGGTGTCAAAACTCATGGTATGGCTCCTGGTACAACACCATGAGGAGACACCACTGCAGGGTTAGTACCAAGGCTCGCAGTATAAAACGGTGGCCTGGGACAGTCTCGCCCGTGACCTCACCAGTGCCACAGGTATCCCCCAGGCTGGTGAGCAGGTCAGGCATCACCATGCTGACCTGAAGCAGTGGAGGGGGGATGTACTGGAACAGTGGATCCAGCAGTCTCGGCAGATGGCTAATGCCCAAGTACTGAGCAACTACTCATTCCACTAAGTAGTTAAGAATTGACTAGCTTGTGTATACTATAGATAGGTATGGCTACATATCACTGTATACCTCTGACATCTGCAGATGAGCGGGCTGTGAAACAGCAAGCCCATGATGCTAGGTTGCAAAGGCTGCATTGCGAGGCAGGTTAGTATTCCTCTGCATGTACTGTCATGACAAATAAATATAAGAGCATTAGAAAGTGTTGTACCAGTAGGAATACATGTGTAATATTCTGTGAATAGTGGTATAAACCCTGGAGTGCTTCTGTGTACTCTTCTGTCATATGTAGTTGAACTGTTGCATACTATAAATAGTACTGCTGTATTAAGTAGTGTTACCCACGCTGTGGTATGCAGATAAAATGTGTATGAAGGTCTGTATAACAATGTTGGAAGTGCCAAGAGGTCAGTCATATTGTACAAGTGAGGGAGACTTAGATAGAAAACAGTAGAAAACTTCACATCAATTTCCTGATTGCACAGTGTACTGTGATGTTAACTACAATTTTGTTGTCACACACAGCAGGGGTTTGAATCCCGGGAGTGCTAGTAAGCTGTATGCATAATCGTACCCCACAACTGTATGGATTTTGTTACAATGTTCAGATAGAAAGCTGTATGTATAATTACATCCAACAACTGTACAGAATTGGCCAGAGAGTTCAGATAGACAGTTGTATGCATATTCATACCCCACAACTGTTCCAGTCTGTCCAGCATGTACAGATAAATGGCCCATATCAACAGCCTGGTACCCCGGTCTCCCTGAAAAAGCAGTGTGAGGAACCCATAAATGTAGGCAGCTGTTAATGACATATAACAGCAAGTCAAACGTGTACATAGTCATAGAATGTGTAGGAAAAACAAACCTGTCATTGTAGCACTTCACCCAAAGTGTATGACAGCAATACACAACATATGCTGCATTAACAACTGCATCTTGTCACAGCTCTATGTAAGACACAGGTCACATATATAATAATCTATAAACATACCAGTGTACAATATAAGGCCATTGGGTGGTGTAATAATACTTGTGAGAGAAAGATCACTGCAGTGACTAGGAATGTTGTGAAAACTACAAGGCTATATCAGTTGTTAATTGAACACTCTCTCACCCCTACCATATGTGCGAAATAACCCAATGACACTCCTCAACTGGTATGTATACACTCCAAACATTTGTTGGGACATATGTCCTAATAGGTTATACATATTCACATTTGTTTCTATGCATTTGCCATGTTATAATACACCCATATTGGTGGCCTGTTGCCATCAATGACACCTGCATGCTCTTGTAATGGCCACTGTTGTTCCATATATGCATGTGCTCTGCTTGCTCTGCAACTGTGTTAAATCTGGTGTGTCGGGTTAATGGGAATACCTATGCATGCTGCTATACTGTTGACTGTTACTAACCCATATCTGCCATAAACCAGCGACAACACAGCTTGTATGGGAAAGCCGGTCCCAGCGGACCCACCTGTCCCACCCCAGCTGGCCATGGCACCGGGCACCAGCACATCTGGGGCTCAGCCTGGGACCTCCACCTCCGTGGGCACTGCGCCATCTTTGGGAGGAACCACTGCAGGGGATGGGTCATGCCGCCCCCCTCGGAGCGGGCATGGAGGGGAACCTATCGCCCGTCAACAGGTCTGGGCCATGGTGAGTAGAGAGCTCGATCTGGAGTATCAAGAGCAGCTACGCCAGCTTGAGGGCTGAGTGGGGCTATTAGAGGGTGAGCCTGCCCATCTTACACAGCCCCCAGCACAGCCACCTTCAGGGCCGTGAAGGTGCAGTGGTGACTGGCCATTAGTGGGGACCTCAGTCCCACTGTTTCCAGTTGGGGGCTCATGGGCTTGCGACTTCCACACATCCCTCCCCATACAAGGTGTTTACCCCCCCACATGTGTCATATACCAGCCCTGTATGCGTCTTGTGTGTCTTGTCTGTTAACCTACCCAACCTCCCTCCCCAAATATACCTACTACCCCTCCCCAACATCCCACTCTCACCTGAAAAATAAAAAAGGGCAATCTGTTCCCACAACAAAATCACGGCCCAAACATAGCTGTCCATTTTGCACATGTGTCCACTGGACACATGTAATCGGGTCTATTTGGCATCACAATGAATATATGCTGTCCTTACCGCTCCCCCAGGGGTTTTAGGGTCCAACTGTACCTGCAAATATAGTGTATATGCATAGCTGTTGCTGTAGAAGAAATGGGCAGCTATGGACCTTTCCCATACCCTTCCTGCACATGCCTAGCTATTTCCCCTACTGTCTTACCCTCTTTGTGCCTCTTTTTCACCACTTTCATATTAACCCTTTTTTCCATTCCTTTTAAAGAGGTTAGCGTGGGGGTAAGCAGGAGTGTTCTGGCTAGCAACAAAATAAACCGCCTCTGCAAAGCTCATACCCAGAACCCTGCACACCATACACAAAGTGATTTCCCATTAAACCATGGCAGATGTACATAACCCTGATGTTTCCACAAACATATCATCCAGCCCAGTCATTTAACAGTACAGGGAATGTATTGCAACATGTAAATGTATGTGTGTGAGTAAATATATTAATGTCTAAACAAATACAACATATTGATATATGTAGATATATGTATGTATGTATATATATATATATATATATATATATATATATATATATATATATATATATATATATATATATAGGGATATATACATATATAAATTTATATGAACATATATACGTGCAAATGCCTACACCTATGGATATATATGTGTACATCTTCATGTGTAAATATATACAGCAGGTCATGTATATGTCAGCAGATATACACATGTACATATATAGGTGTATACGGACAGACATCTGGTGATAACAATGGGGATATAACAAAAACATATATGTCCTCATGCAACATTAATGGCGTTGAGAGGCCCCACACAATATACGTCTGGTACGAATAGGTATACTCCCCCCAAGCCAAGCAAGTCCCCCCTGTAATACAGTGACAAGTGTTGCAGATCCCATAACCAGGACCGCACAGAACATGGCCATCCCTAGGATACATATACACAGACAGATATATGCAGATACAGGCATATATATATATATATATATATATATATATATATATATATATATATATATATATATGTAAGTACACATGCACACACAGAGATATGTACAGTACGATACATATGTAGTACCTGCACACAAATTGAGCAGCCAGTATTCCTACAGTCACCACCTTACCAACTGGAGACTGTATGAGCCACCCATATGAATGACATTCATAGCCTGCAACACATACCCACAGAGATATCAAAGGGTATAACACCACACACAGGTGCCCATAAATGATTGTGAAAGCTATATTTGTGTACAATGACAGTTGTATATGCCATGTCATATAGCCGTTTAGTCACTGACATCCATATGAACAGTGTAATGCAACTGTGAAACAGTTATACTGAGACAGTAGTCTGGTAAGGTTGATACATGTTGCTGTCCAGGCCGAGGCCTTCTAGTAGTACAATAGTAATGACAGAATGGCCCACTGCATACCAGACGATCAACAGTACATAATGCAGATGTATAAGTCAGCAGCCTCTATCTACACTCTGTACACAATCCCTAGGGGTACAGACCCCAGTTGACACAATGGGATGTATCTGTTACATAACAAGGCATAACTGACACCATCTCAATCGCACTGACAAACAGAACATTCCGTATGGCAGGAGGCAGTAGGCCTGCATTTACTCACGGTGGACTATATGGTAATGTACATCCAGATACCTTAAGGCAGCTTACCCCAGATACCCACACATGTTGTTACAGCCTAGGTTAGTCATGGTGCACCCCCCCCTACACTCACTACTACTGGACCATATACCACGGTTACATACACTGCCCTCTGCAGTGCATTAGGGCATACATGTATTGTGTAGGTGGAGACCACACATATATGGCCCCAACTCCCCAGTATGTGTGAGGGATACAACAGCAGTGGAGGGATGGCAAGAATGACAGCATGACATACACACAGCCCACTACATAACAAACCCTGACAGCATGTCACATATGCTAAGCCAGGTATGTAGGTGGAGGACAGAATCTGGAACACAGGCACATATGTGTACAACTGTTGTCATACAGTAAGCAAGATATGTAATAGCTGTATGGATATATGTATAATGATATGTACATATATATGTTTGCCATATGTCCTGCACATGGAGTGGAGCCCTACCTCGGCCCCAATAGTCCCAACCTCTCAGTGCAAGGGGATGTTATATATGTATTGCAGGTATATTTGTAGACTATTGCTATTGTAATAGGGATTGTCTTCACAGACATGGTGTGTGTGGGAGGCCACATCTGCAGTGGACATGTGCGCCATTGGCTACTGACAGAATATCCTAAGGTCATCAGAGTACAGTACCACTGCTAGCACAGTAACATCCCTGTGGACTACAGCTGCAATACGCCCAATATATGTGGACAGTCTGACACACACTGTTCAGTCCAGGGGTATACATAGAACCCCTTCATGCAAGACATGTGGACCAGGCCTGTCAATGTGGATGTTAACAGCCATGTAGATGGGTATCACACATAAATACTGGTATACATTTGCCCCCATAGGTTATACATTCATACACCCCTGTCTGTCCTGACACATAATAACAGCTGGTACAGAGGTGCCATGGCCACATACTACCCATTAGTTAGTGACATACATCTGAACAGCATCCCACTGCTTTGTCTGACATACATGACTGTCATGGTGGCCTGGCAGAAGTACATCTGGCAAGTATCTGGACATGTCATCTCACTGGATAAGTACAGTAATGTGCTAGGCATGTAACAAAGCACAGTGCAAGTTACAGGCAGACTGACTCAATACTGGGCTACATCTCCCATGTGGGGATACACATGTACCAGCATAGATAGCAGGCTCTACAGGCATGTCACATCACAGAGTAACAGACACTTGTGTGAAAGTGCATAACCACAACCAATGTGTACTATTACAGTATATGGACTATCTGACCTACACCATCCTCACATGAGCCACTCACACAACACCCCAACATATACTGCGCCGCTAGACAGTGTGGTCCGATGCCTGACTGTGGTATGGGACATGTGTGTGTTCACCCTTACAAACATGTAAGCTCTTAGGGTGACATACAGTGGAGCAGCATGTAACATTAGATAGAACAGGACCAGGAACAATGACATCTACAACAGTCTCTACACAGGCCAAGGTACATATTCACTATACACACACTGACAATTACCAGACTTACACATACCTCAGTACTGTATATACAACCACATAATGCCCAGGCTATGTCCTCAATTATAACCCCTACTATACATAACATGTGCAGCAGTCTGATTTCTCACTGGCTTGTTATCAGATATGCTGTCAATGACTATGGAGTACAAAACATATGCATCCCCTAATGCATGACATATGTACAAAGGTTTACAGAGTTGTGGCTGGAGGCACAAACACAGGCCAATATTGACATGTTGTTGTAATACCCTCATACATATACTGTTGTAACAGGGTTTGTTGCACCATATGTCCTATGAGGGATGGGACGTTGGTAACTCTCCCGGCTGTCACCATCTACTGCCTGCTATCCTCACACTACCTTCTGTATTCCACAGATAGGTGCACCGTAGCTGACACATGAAACCAAAGGCACAACACTGCCGAGTCTGCGGATGACCTTGTGGATGGAGACCCCTCATATACAATGGACTGACATGGCAGGCATTACGACATGTACAACAGGCATATCCAGACAAACACTGTTAAACCAACAGTACTCTATATATAGATATATATGTAACTATAGCAGCACTTACAGTCTGTAGTCAGGTCAGGCACATCCCCCTCCTGTTTGTTGCCCTTTTTTCACAGTGTATGTCGTTAGAGGTAAATCCCCAATTCATCTGAGATGCTATTTGCCAAACAACAGATTGAGTTCCTGCTCACAGTAACTGTAAAGGGCCAATACCACCATGTTGTTCCTAGGTACTGGAGTGTGTTTCCATGCAATTGGCTATGGGACTGTTACCACAGCCGTTCCACATGCAATCAGCTAGGGGAGGGCTGCAATTCATGCAGAGGCCATCAGCTGATCATGAGCATTACTTAAATTACACATGCTGCTGCCTAAGCATTGCAGGTGTGGGTCTCCAAATTCACTGGAGAGGGAGTGGGGGGAGGCAGACAGAGGCAAATACGTGTCAGGGAGGGGTGGTAGAGTAAAACAGAAGCATGTTTGTGTCACACATCTACCAGCACAGGGTATCAAACCTCTGACAACTATGTAGTGCTATCACAGCTCGATGCAGTTATTGGTTGCACCACATGGGTTACCTGCTGTGGAGTACTCAGAGCATATTTGTGATGATGAGTGACATCTGCAACAGGGATATTGTAGATATACGGTAGGTGATGTACATGTGCCTGTCTGCATGAACAGCTGCCAGCGTCAACACAGGCACATTCACACAGGGACACACACACATTGACATACTTGGTAGGGCCAGGAGTGCAACTCATCACTAATGGGATTGCCACAACACATTGATGTGCAGGTATCATATACACCACATGGATCATACGGAGGTCATATGGGCATAGAGTATGATGAGGTGTCAGACATCAACCAGCATACTTCAGTATGCCCTGGGGGGATTGTAGTGAGCGTGGATGTGGTCAGATGCACCATACAACACACACATGGACACACAGGGTGCCAGTCCTGACATGCATGGGTGCATGTCTGCATGGGTGTGTGGTCGTCAACTGTGCCAGCAGGTTGTACAGGGGTAGGGGATGGGCATACCTTGGCATCAGGCCACATGACAATGGTCTGCATTGTGCCTCAGGCCTATGGTTTCTGCATCTCCCCACACAGGTGGGTATTGCATCCCCCATCCAGTCACCTACGTGACTATTGTGTGTGGCCAATGCTGTGCATCACTTGCCATGTATATGTTCCTTACTCCATGACATGGATGGTGTCTGGGATATGCACAACTCCCACATGGATGTACAGTGACATGTGGAACTGTACCTGGGGTGTCTGGCCCATGTTGTGAGCACAGATTATCATTGGATGTGCCAGTCTTGCCCACCTGTGGCAGGAACTGGTAATGGGCAGCAGGTTTACCCTGCACCTACATTGATAGCATGCTAACAGCATTCCCTGATGTTAGTGTCATCCGTCCATACAGGGCATGTTATCAGGCATGGTATGTTAATTGGGAATCGCATGTGAAGGCACCACGGGTGGTGCAGGTGTCCATTTGGGAACATGGTGGAAGTGCACTGTCTGCATGTTCATGCATATTGGACAGATGGCCAGGGTGACATGCCCTCTGTAGCCCGCTGCTATCACTGCAGAGTTACTATCAGTGGCCAATATGCAGTATACTACCCACATATTGGCTGTTGCCTAGGCATGTGTGTGTGCTCTGGGTAATAGTGGGGTTGCTAACTGTGATTGGCTGGCCTTGATGTCACATGTCTCAGTATGGCTTTGCACACCAGCCTCTCAGCTAATTTACATTTGGTATCCCTGTATGGTTGACATGGTGATATACAGTAGGGCCACCATAAAAGAACTGAGCAAAATCCCCTCCACATTGGCCACAGGTGTCACACACTCACAGCCACCTCTACACAGGATACGTGAGGCACACACGCACACACACACACACACACACACACACACACACACACACACACACACACACACACACACCTGTCATATATGGGAGTAAAACCTCTACCTAATTAGTTTATCACACTACAGCACTATGCAGTTATAGTATGGACCACGGACATTACTGGAGTATCACTTCCCCAAAGGTGTATTTCACAATGTATGACATCAGCAGGGTTACCAGAGTAGGGCATTTCGATTGTACAGCAAGTGACTAGCCTAAAATGCGTTGCTTCGTACACAGACAGTGAGACACACACAGAGCATCCACAACTGACATGTGTGGGTATAGAACTCCTGACCAAGGTTTTGATCACACTACAGCATGGGGCTGTTATAGGACGCACCACAGGGATTACAGATGAACTGCCTCCCCAAAGTTATATTTCACAATGGATGACATCAGCAGGAGTGCCACAGTAGGGCATTTGAAATATACTGCGAGTGAATAGCCTATAATGCATTGCTCCATACACACACATTGAAACACACACAAAGCATCCAGAACTGCCACGGGTGGGGACAGAACCCTACCACAGTTCTAAATTGCACTACAGCAGTATGGGGGTTACAGGCTGAGCTACAGAGATTACTGGGCTACACTCTTCCCAGAGGTGTATGTCTAGGTGAGTGACATCAGCAGCCTTGCCAAGGTTGAGTATATGAATTGTATGGAGTGTGAGTAGCCTAAAAAGCATTGCTCTCTACACAGTCAGACACACACAATAAAACACACACACACACACACACACACACACACACACACACACACACACACACACACACACAGTTGTCAGGTCTTAGAACACCTACCTAACTACTTTACCACACTACAGCACTACGCAGTTACAGGGCACACTATGGAGACTACTGGGTGTGACATTCCCAGAGGTGTATTTCTAGGTGAGTGACATCAGCAGGCTTGCCAAAGGTGAGTATATGAATTGTACAGAGTGTGAGTAGCCTAAAAAGCATTACTTGTTACTCAGTTGGAGACACACACATAAACACACAGTTGCCAGGTCGGGGGTTAGAACACCTACCTAACTACATTATCACACTACAGCGGTATGCAGTTGCAGGATGGGCCATAGAGATTTCTGGGTTATAACTTTCCCTGAGGTGTATTTCTAGGTGAGTGACATCAGCATCCCTGCCAAAGGTGAGTATATGTATTGTACAGAGTGTGAGTAGCCTAAAAAGCATTGTTCTCTACTCAGTCAGACACACACACACACACACACACACACACACACACACACACACACACACACACACACACTTGGCAGGTCTGGGGTTTGAACACCTACCTACCTACGTTATCACACTACAGCAGTATGCAATTACAGGACGCGCTACAGAGATTACTGGGTGTGACATTCCCAGAGGTGTATTTTTAGATGAGTGACATCAGCAGGCTTGCCAAAGGTGAGTATTTGAATTGTCCAGACTGTGAGGAGTCTAAAAAGAATTGCTCTCTACTCAGTCAGACACACAGATTCACGCACAAACACAGTTGCCAGGTCTGGGGTTAGAACACCTACCTAACTACTTTACCACACTACATCAGTACACAGTTACAGGACGTGCTATGGAGATTACTGGGCTCTGATTTTTCCCAGAGGTGTATTCCTAGGTGAGTGACATCAGCAGCCCTGGCAAAGTTGAGTATATGAACAGTACGGAGTGTGAGTAGCCTTAAAAGCATTGCTTTCTACTCAGTCAGTCAGACACACACAGTTGCCAGGTCTAGGGTTAGAACACCTACTTAACTACTTTATCACACTACAACAGTACACAGTTACAGGACATGCTATGGAGATTACTGGGCTCTGATTTTCCGAGAGGTGCATTTCTAGGTGAGTGACATCAGCAGCCCTGCCAAAGTTGAGTATATGAACTGTACGGAGTGTGAGTAGCCTAAAAAGCATTGCTCACAACTCAGTCAGACACGCGCACACACACAGATCCATACACAAACACACAGTTGCTAGGTTTGGGGTTAGGACACCTACCTAACTACTTTATCACACTACAGCAGTATGCAGTTACAGAACATGCTACAGAGATTACTTGGCTATGATTGTCCCAGAGGTGTATTCCTAGGTGAGTGACATCAGCGGCCTTGCCAAAGTTCAGTATATGAATTGTACGGAGCTTGAGTATCCTAAAAAAGCATTGCTCTCTACACAGTCAGAAACAGACAGACACACACGCAAACACACTCACACAGTTGCCAAGTCCGGAGTTTGGACTACTACCTAACTGGTTTATCACTACAGCAGTACACAGTTATGGGACATGCCATGGTGATTCCTGAGATACGGCTCTCACAAAGGTGTATTTCACATTGGATGACCTCAGCAGGCTTGTCATACTACTACTACTATGGGGTGGGCAGTGTGTGCATGGGCCATAACCCATTCATGTAGGGGTTGAAATGCCACATGCGGGCACACACGGGGTCATATGTCACAGGTACGTGTATACAGCTACTAGATGACTACTTCCTTGTACAGTCATGTTGCACAGCTGGCAGGAGCACCACATAGTCTGTCATGCTGACAGATGCTGATGGCTAGTATCTGCAGTGAGTGCATCTGCATCTCCTGTGGTTGTGGGTGAGACAGTCCCAGATGGGTCCTTGTCACGGTGACCCTCTTCCACACATCTATGTCCGTCTACCTTTGGCTTATTATAATGTGTTGTCTTTACATATATGTCTGTATTCCTATCCACTGTGTATGCAAGGCAGGAGTGGTGCACATACAGACATGTGTCTGCACTAAGAACTGCGACTGCCAGATATGTCTGGTCCACTGGTGTTTGCAGACATGGCCTTCATGTGGTTAAGTGTGTGGGCATGCCCAGTATGACCTTTCAGTATGTTGTTGACTGACATTGCCTTCATTCCTCTAAGTGTGTGAGCATGCCCAGTATGGCCATCTGTATTGCATGTGTGGAGCATGTCCAGGTTGTTTGTACCATGGTGCTGATATTTGTGTTGTACAGCGACAGGTAGCATGCTGTGTCTGCAGGGTATCCATCGGTCACTTGGTATGTACTGTTGCTACATTTCTGCATAGCGGGGGGGGGGGACACCTGACTGTTGTACACAGGGGTGGGGGGGCACACCTGACTGCTACTATTAGTGTATGTAGGATGGGGGGGCACACCTGATACTTCTACACATTTACTAGGACTGTACTGGTATGTCAGGTACTCTATTTCAGTCTGTAGTCTTGTCTATTGTGCTGGCTAGAGGCATACCAGTGTACTATAGATCCTAGCTTTCACTGCCTACATATTAGTTTCAGACTTCCTAGCCTTCACATCTTACATCCATCTGCCTGGCCTGCTGTAGTCTGTCTGTGTAGGCCTGGGGGGGGGTTACACATAGGGCTCATTCAAAGGCCATAGTGCAGCATTTGTTTGTGTTTGTCTACACCTATCCTGCTGACTATAACAGTTGTTGTGTATGTGACCCCCCAACTGGCATGTGTGAGTCACTTACCTTGTGGGTGTCCCAGTATTGAGGGTAGTGCTGCAGGGCTGCCTATGTCAGATGCAAAGAGTACACTCCCTATTCATGGTTGATCACAGTTAGTGTCATGTTTGGCATCCCTTTTACTGTATGTGCGAGTCAGAGAGAGGTGACATTCCCTGGGTCTCTACTGTGTCAGTGCATGTGCTATGCATTGCCTCTTTGCCAGGGCCAGGGCATACTGGGCACACCTCCTTCTGCCTAATGGGGCAGGCTCAGGTTGTTCCTCCTCTGAGTCACTCTGTGCTTGTGCAGGCCTTGGCAATGGTGGGGGGCTGTGTGGCCCTGCCCCATGCTGTTCCTGCTGCAGCTGTTTCCACAGGATCATATTGTGTAGCATGGCACATACAAGGACAATTTGGGTACATGTAGTTGGTGAGTACTGCAAGGCTCCACCAGATGTGTCTAGACACCGGAACCATGACTTGAGCATCCCAAACACACGCTCTATTATGATTCGTCTTTGTGAGTGTGCCTTATTATGGAGTTCTTGTTCAGGTGTGTGTGCATTTCTGATGGGTGTCATCAGCCATGGCTCCAGTGCATATCCAGCATCCCCCACTAGGTGACTGTGTGGGATGTCCCCACTGGCAAATCTGTGGTACAGCTGCGTCAGATGCCAGATGTGGGAATTGTGGTAGCTTCCAGGGCAGCCAGCATACACATTCATTATTATGCCCTGGGCATAGCACACGACCTGGCAGTTGATGGAGGGGAAGCCCTTGTGGTTGATGTAGACCCTACCCTGCTCACTGGGTGGTGATTTGATGCAAATGTGTGTGCAGTCTATTGCACCCACTACCTTGGGGTATTCTGCTATTTGATGGAAAAGACACATATTGCTGGCCAATGCCTCATGGGTGACGGGGAGATATACGTGCTCACCGACATGTGCTGACATGGCATCCAGGAACTGGTGGAGTACCCTGGATGCTGATGCCTGTAATATCCCCATCATATCCCCAGTTGGCCTTTGGAAGGTACCTGTAGCTAGTATTCGTAGGCCTACACATACCTTGGTATCCACTGGGATGGGTTCCCATCTGTTAGTTCTGTGTGTGAGGCATGGCCGGCACAGCTCAACAATCTGCTGTAGGAGGTCTCTGTCCACTCTATAGTGCTCCACTATCTCCAGCTCATGTAGCCCTTGGCAGGTTACCCTGGGTCTGTACACTCTTCTCCGTCTCCTCACTGTGGGTTGCTCGGAAACATTCACATCCTCACCACTCTCATCCTCTCGCACATGCTGGTTTATGATAGCAAAAGCAGCCCCTAGCATTATTTCTCTTGCTTTCGTTTTCTAAAATTTCCCCATTTGTGTGCACCGGTGGTGCAGAGTTATTGGGAATAACAAGGGGGAAAGGTGTTTGCATAGTTTATAGTGGTGGGCTGGGCTGGGCTGGGCTGGGCTGCTCCTGTGTGATTGGCTGTGTCTGATACATTTCACCTGTCAGCTCAGCTAGTTCTCCTTGATTACCTTCTTACTGCTGTATTCCCTTCCCATTGCCTCCCTGTTTAAGCCTGTATGTGTGCCGCGCAAACAGCATGCTCAAATGTGCACAGAGCTGCTATTTCCTGGTTTAACTTCCTTTTTCTTCCTGTGAAACCTGGTGTGCAGCACGCACACCCGCATACACTTTGTAAGGAGTGCTAGGCTGCTTGGACACACCTCTAGCTTAGCTGTGCTAAGCTAAGAGCAGTCCCGAGCCACAGGGCTCCAATCCCTTTACAGTATTCCTGACACACACCTCCATTATGTCACCTATCTCCTAGTCTTGCACCCAGCTATTTCTACTCTTACACTCTTGGGACCTGCCTCACACCCTGAGGAAATTTGGGATTCACTATCCTTCCCCTCATTTGCATAGGATTGCCTGCTAATGCATAGTTACATGTCCCACACTGAGCCTCCCCCCTTAGCAACCATTACTCACTGGCCAGGTTGCCTTATGCCTGCCATTGATTTGCATGGCTGAATACTACTTTTAGTTAGAATGCTTATTTTAGGTTTATTTTATTATTTTCCCCCAATCCCGTTTGCGTGCCACTGCCCTATGCTTAAACAGGCAAGATCGGCGACAAAAAATTAAAAGTTGTTTTTTTTTATTTTTTACACTTTTGCAATGCCAATGGCCTTCTACTTGGCCATTGGCATGCTTCATCAATGATATGCAGCCTTTATTTGGAGCTATCATAGCCCCGTTTTGTAGTTTGCAGAAATGTACTTGGTTACTACCCAAGTACATTTCTGCAGACTGCACTCGTCCTGCACTGCCAGCTGCCTGCTTCCTGGATCACAAATTACCCTCATTTGCATGGTTTTTACCTGTAAATGAGGGTAATTTGCAAACAGGAGCTCGGTCTGTGCAGGATTAGCTTAAGAGGTCACGTGCACGTCCCGGGAGCTTGTTCCTGGATCGCATGTCAGCCATATTGCCGAAAATAGTTCTTAAACTAATCCTGCATGCTATAACGGGCTTCGTAAATCTGAGGGATTATTTAAGAAAAGTAAGTAATTTTTTTCTTAAATAATGTCATTGTATAATAGCAATAACCAAATCTGTGGTGTGGTATATTGAAGATTTACCTATGGCTGGCTTTGATTAATCATGAGAGCGAAGCCCTCGGGATTTAACCACACCAACCATGGGTAAATCTTCAATATACCACACCCATATCATCGGCTATTGCTATATTACAGTATATACTGAAAAGACTATGAATGCACCTATATTATCACTGCAAAGAATACTTCTTAACATACCTGTCAACTGTACCAAATTTCTCATTTTTTACCGGTTTTAAAGTCCAAATAATGGGGTGCCATGATTCCCAAGTGGCACCCCTTAATTTCCGAATTTCCCAGCTTTTATTTTATTTCCCGGCTTTTTGGGCTGATGTCATCATGTGCAGAGGCCTGTGCAATTACATCAGCTCCATGAACAGCCTGTCGGAAGTGGCTGAGGGAATTCAATGTACTTTCTAGCGCAAGCATTTCTCAGGTAAGGAATCCATTTAGCTGATATTTGGTTCTTTTTTCTTAGTAGGGCGTGTAACCATTTCACCGATACTGGAATTTACAGCGACCATTTATATTAACGTAATACAGTGTGTGAATGGTTCCAGGCATGGAATCCATTTAGCTGATATCAGTGATATGTTTTACTTAGTGAGACCGTTTCATAGGAATTTGTTTTTTTTTTTCTTACTAGTGCAACCATGCATATTGGAATACACTCAGTGTATGAATGGCTGGTTCCAACCGTTTAGTTACACAAGAGTAGTGTGTGTGTGTGTGTGTGTGTGTGTGTGTGTGTGTGTGTGTGTGTGTGTGTGTGTGTGTGTGTGTGTGTGTTTGTGTAAAATGCTCCAGTTAAATATACCTGGTGGCTAGACTAGAATTACTCAGGCTCACACCCTGTACCTTGGGTACAGGTAGCAAGAGCCTGAATTCCCTACCCACTACCACTTGTGAAAACTGTACAGATTTTTGCCTCATATTTTTGTTCTGTTCCTCATAAAATCTGTGGTTTTCTGGATTTATTTCTTTGGCAAACCAGTAAGGATTAAATTCACTAAATAATGACAGACATTTGAATTTCAGACTTCATATTCTTCAGAAAATACATGGTAACACAAAACATTTTATTCTAGCAATTCTCTAACTTTATAAGATCAATATTTGAAATTTGTCCCTATTTTTGGGGCTGTATTCCGCTATTATTGGCTTTGTCCAGTTTTTTTCTGCTAAGCGGTTGAGAGCTATGCAGCTCTGCATTCTTGAAGTTAGTATATTTGAATGCCTGTGAATGCATGGGGCTTGCTTCACTGAAAAAAAAGTGAAGGTATATTTTTTGATACATCATCTTCCAAGAAAATTGCAGTTTGATGTTATGTCATACTCTCTCTCTCTTTCTCTGTCTATATATACTTGTGTGTGTGTGTGTGTGTGTGTGTGTGTGTGTGTGTGTGTGTGTGTGTATATATATATATATATATATATATATATATATATATATATTTATTTATTTATATATGTAGTGTGTCTATGTGTGTTCTGTGTGCTATGCATGTATATGTATGTGCTTAACATGTCTCTGAGTGCGATTTCTTTGACGTCCAATGATCCAAACTTCATTTCTAATACTTGAAAGCTATATTGCACACTAGGCTATACTCCTGTAGGACCAGCATTTATCTCTTTAAATGCATGTAAATTTTATCATATTGTAATATTAGTTAGTATTCATAGAATTTGCTTCTACATATAGTGTTTGCAAATAATCTATATGAAATTTATAAATAGCTGGATATATATGATGTGGAAAGCTAAAGTTATATAAAAGAAAAAAAAAAGGAAAAAGACACCTTAATCACTATTTGCAAGTATTCTGAATTTGGATACGGACATTAGACATTGCAAAAATGAGGTCAGAGCGAATCTTCTTTTCTCTCGTTTTTGTATGTTTTATCATATACAGCTAGTATAAAACACACAGCTATAATAAACAACTATTTACAAGTCTGGGCCTGTTGCTTCTTCATCATCATTTTGACAAGTCATCCCAAGAAAAATGACCATAAAGCTCAGGACTCACAAACAAGTAGTTTAATGCAGAAATTCATGGTTTAGTGCTTTTGTCAGGATGTGACATCTTCAGAACCATTTTGACAAGTCAGTCATTTACATGTCTGGGGGTGGCCATGGTGGTGCAGCAGTTAGTGTTGCTGCTTCACAGCAAGAGGTTCTCTGGTTCAATTCTCAGCTAGGGTGCATTCTGTGCAGAGTCTGCATGTCCTCGCTGCAGTCACATGGGTTTCCTCCAGGTACTCTGATTTCCTCCCACATCCCAAAGACATGCTGTAGGTGGGTTGGACACTCTAAATTGGCCGTAGGTGTGAGTGTGTGCCTTCAGTGGAAGGTTGAGTGCCAGGCTGGCAACTTGACACTGTAAAACTCCACTGCCAATCATTCTGTGGACTGTTGTTCTGCTGTGGTAACCCATAAGCATGAAAAAGCCAAAATAAGAAGTCATTTACATGTCTGGGCCACTTGTTCCAACATTGTCATTTGTCAATCATTTCACTTATAAAAATGAACCAGCTTTGTTTCCTTTCTTTCTTTCTATTTGCTTATCAAGAAAGTGAAACAATATTTAACAGGTAAAAATGGTTCGATCCTGAAACAATTTATTTGAAAACAGTTGTATATTCATTTCATCAGTGAGAAAAAAGAAATATAGCTTGACCTTTTCACCTTCAGTGCAGACTGGAACAATGAATGATTACATGTCTTAGGTCAAAAAGCTTAATTTACACATTCTTTATTAAACTGTAGGACTGTTTATAGCTTTAATGTTAAGGTTTAATTAGAGACTATAAATATCACTTAAAGTTTATATTTCATGTTTGGTTCACTTTTTCACATTAGTTTCTCTGAGATGCAGAAAATGCATAATCTGTCTATTAAACAGTACTTTTTGCAGTTTTTATGAATGGATTGCCTCATGTTTAGCTTTCAATTTGAGAACTGAATTCACTGAATATGTTTGGGGGCTGTATTCCCCCATTATTGGCTTTGTCCAGGTTTTTTGTGCTAAGAGGTTGAGAGATATGGTGAGAACTGAATTCACTAAATGATAGCCATTTAAGTTTCAGTCTTCCTATCTTTCAGGAAATGCATGGTGGTAACAACATTTTATTCTAGCCACTTTCCAAGATTATACAAGCAATGTTTAAAATGTGTCCCTGGTTTTGGGGCTTTTGTCCCATGGATTGCTGACACAGTGGTGCAGCCTAAGAAGGGTGCTGCACTCTTGAGTTTGCTATCTGTTGGATGAGACATTAAACCACTGCTCCATTTGCTTGAGTTGGTGATAACTCAGGTGAATGTAAAATATCCCATGGCATCTGCTGAAAAAGTTCCCTGATGGCCTGGACACATTTTTCTTAGTAATATAAATACCACCTTAGGTCTCCCCATAAAAAAGGCCATTAGCTTAGTGGGACTAACCCACTGAACAAAGAACAAACACACACACACACACACACACACACATACACACACACAGATATATATATATATATATGTATATTCATACACACACACACACACACACACACACACACACACACACACACACACACACACACACACACACACACACACACACACACATGCAGTCATATATAGTTTCCCAACAATTTGTCAAATTTGTTTTTTGATCAAATTGCAAATCATCTGGCTAATTTGGCAAATTCACAATTTGTCAAAATATTAACATTCTGGAATCTGACTTCGTGTTAGATCAGCACGTGATAGGGTTTAGGAATACCAGATCTCTCTCTCTCACATCAAACTCCAGAGATAATCAGACCATTAGTATGCATTAATTACTATACAATAAGTGTATTCACATATCCAAGTAATGAGAAAGGTAAATATATTGACAGCTGAGTTTGACAAGACCTTCTGTCAAGAACTCGCACCTGATTATCTCTGGAGTTCGATGTTGCATTCCTCTGGAGTAAGTGAGAATTTAATGTTACATACGTAATGTTCAAAGAAATGCAGACAATGAGATATCTCTGTTAAGAATCTCTGTGGGATCAGTGAAGAAAAAAATATGTTTTTTTGTAGAAGTTTCTCTATACCGACAGGTCAGACTCATCTAATTTATTTTGAAATAAAGATTGTTTTAATAACTGATATTAAAAGAAGGCAAAAGAGTTCATGATGCTTCTCATTTTGTGTTGTCTCCTGTGTAAATATAAGGTATCATTTTAAAGCTAGGATATTTACTCAAAAACTGTGTTAGCCCTGAGTAATGAATAATGTCCTTAACAATGTGCGTTCTACAGAGGTAGACTAGTTTCACAGGCTACCAAATAACCCCATCTGTTCTATTTAATTTTTGTTTACTCATGAACATTCCTCTTTTCCCCTTCACTTTGTATTCTTGCGTATAACACAGTTAACATATCTAATTTATTAAATTATTAAATTATGAATTTTATCCTATGCATACCATTTTCCTTGCAATACATAGCAATTGCACAGAATTTGCATGGAATAATAAATGTCATTTTTACTTTTACTATATAGGGCAATATATTTATATATGTACTCCTGGAGCTGAGTCTGAAATGCCCCAAATGGATCAGTGTTCTACCCCAGTTAACAGATAAATAAATAATAAATAAATGAAAAATAAATAAAAGATTCCTTAATTTTTTCCTTGTCTTTAATGATTAAGCAAGGGTTTCCTTCTCTATTACTCTATTTGTTTTAGTTGTTTGCTTACAGTTACTACTGCATGAACAGAAACTTCAAGTTATAAAATCAGAGTCTTGTAAATAACATCTACTTCTCTAATAGTGTACTCAAATTCCAATTACGTAAAGACTCAGTGTTTTGAACAGCTTATACAATTTCAGTATGACACAAGTTCCCATTCTGACAACTTATTGTGTTCTAAAGTGATAAATATTGCTTGGGAAAGGTTATTTTCTTTGTCAGTCATTGTTTTCCTATGCCTTCTAAATTTTATTGTGCTTTGATGACAACTGCACAGAGAATGGAGAAGGAATGGTCAGTACAGTGCAGTTTAGTTTGAGGGTCTGGAATGAGGGAGTCAAATGAGAAAAGTTGTGGATGGTTTACGGGGTGGTTTTATTATGGAGTTTGGCAGCAAGAGACAAGAAGGTAGAAGTAGTATGAAAAGAAGACACCATAGGAGTAGCTCAACTCCATAACTGGGAGCCACCTGACTTTGCAGTGGGTGGTGCAGTGCTGTTCTGTGAGTGTGGGGTTGGAAATGAATCAGCAGAATTTGTCTTTAATGGACTGTGCAGTAGATGACTTTTTTAGAGGCTGTGGCTATGATGGGAAGCCTATATCTGAGCTGAGCTAGGAGTTCTCCTTTGACTGTTTCAGCTCCTGCTGGTTTGGAAAGAAGGGGAGATATTTTCTAGGATCAGAATAAAAGAAACATTTCATCTTTTTCTTGGTGTTTTCAGTGTAGTTCTGGAAGTTAAATGAAATGGCCCAATCCTAAACCAAGGTATGTAAAGGGTGTGGTGGTTTCGACTGGAGGTATTGTTGAGATTTATATGAACATTTTTTCAGCTTTTTTGAGGTTTTAAATATCATACTTTTTGTTTTAGAGGGATTTGGGAGTAGCTTATGATTGTTTAGTTAAAATTTAAGGGAGAGGAGGTTTGACTGATGCTGGTTTGAATAGCTGAATGTGAGGGATTAGATAAAGAATAACTTTCCAAGGGATTCATGAAGCTCGGCACAAGGACGGCATTAGCCTTGTGCTGACCGTGCGGCATAGAGATGGCGCAGCAGCACCATATGCATATTAATGAAGGCGCGTTGCTGCAATGTCCATGTGCATAGGAAACGTGTGCGAGTGCAGGGGGCATGTCTAAGCGCTGCGCGGAGGCGTGAACATGTTGGCTGCAGACGTGCAACCTAAAATGCTGACTAGTACAGCCTGCCTCTAATAGTAATCACTCCTGTCAGTGTCCATGGATACTGAAATGTATGCAAAGCATACAAGACAGTTTCGTGAACACCAAAATAAAAAGTAAACACAAAGGCACATAGCTGAATATTGACCCCCCCGTCTCTCGAACAAATGACATTTAAAACCCCGTGCCCGTATTCCATTGTAATGTTGATTGTTATACCAAGTGGAATTGAAATGCAGCATGTTTGCGTGCTGCTGCCCTTTGCTAAGCCTAGTCCAATGGTTAGGGTTACCACCTGTCCCACTTTGTGAGGGACAGTCCCTCTCTGGGCAGTCATGTCCTTACCACAAATATTAAAAATGGCAAATGTCCTGTGATTGTAAGACATAATTATGTCCCATATTTTATGTAATAGTTCCATAAAATAGTTAATTCTGTATCTACAATACCTAAATGTTACAAGAAACAGAATAAGCAACTAAACCGCTAAAAGAATAAGCTTTCACTAAGGCATAAAAGTAAAGTACTATCCTTTGTACTGACTGTGGGTATGTGTCGGCCTGTAAAATCTGATGTGTGTCCTGTAGATGTCCCACTTTGGCCATTTAAAAAGGTGGCAACCCTACCAATGATCAAAGCATTTGATCAATATCTGCCCATTCGCAGTCCAGGTTGTCCCTGTCTAGATGGCCCAAAGATGAATGGGTATTACCTGGGTCTACCTACCATGTCATGAAAGATAGGTATTTACGTGTACCTATGTGTGTGAAGTACAGCATGTGGAAGATCAAATATGCCAGGGTTGTCCTCACAGCCATACTGATACCAGAGATATGTAGAGTACGCAATGTGTTCTGTTGTCTGTGCCATGGGCCATCAACCAGAGAAGGGATGGATGGTGTGTGTAGAATATGGGGGGGGGGGTGATGGGTAATGTAATAATTTGCCAAGAGGAGACTGGGTCGGATGTACAATAGGTGAACTGCAGGTGTATGAGGGAGCAGTAGGTAAATCAGAAAGGAAACCAAAGAACATACATTCACATCCGCAATACACCCTGACAAGCCATACTGCAGAACACAATCCCACAAACATATGAACATTAAAATGTGCGATACACATGTACAGAAACGTTACCGGCTCACACCCACATAATGGTCTGGCCTGAACTGAGCCATCCAACCCCAATACACCCGGATACATAACTGAATACCCATCATCCCCTCCATAGCACCCCCACTTGCTGAACGTCCACCAAAACCACCCATACTCGGGCTGCTAGTTTGGCGCAACCATATCTGCACATAGTGCCCCCTACCCACATCTAGTAGGCAGTCGCACCCTAGGCAGTCTCAGGTTTGCAAACTAGGTATCCCATGCATGCATAACCCTACCACATTTTTGAATAGCCAGCTGAATGGGGTCCGTCATTCACAAATTTTGGACATCCCTCATGGGATAAGTGTCTGTTCTCAAGATTAGACTTTGTGGCATAACATGATGTCCACCCTCATTGACATCCGGGCACTAGGGCTACCACCTGTCCCACTTTGCAAGGAACAGTCCCTCTTTTGCCAGTTGTGTCCTGCATAAAAATGAAAAAATGGCAAATGTCCTGAGATAGTAGAACAAACATATTTCCTATATTTAATGTAATAGTTGCATAAAGCAGTTATTCTGTTTCTGAAACACCTAAATGTTATAAGAAACAGAATAAGCAACAAAAATGCTACAAGAATAAGCATTTATGTAGGGAAAACTGTGAAGTTCTGTCCTTTGTACTGGCTGTGGGTATGTTTTGCCTTGCAAAATCTGACGTTTGTACAAAACATGTCCCACTTTGGGCATTTGAAAAGGTGGCAACCCTACCGGGCACAATTCAGATTAGCAGTACCTGACCACAACCCTGCTCAGCCTCCACCCCGTCCTTCAGAACCTATGACCTGGGATTAAACACCTGACCATGATGCACGTCTCCCCACATGCATTATCGGGAATAAATACCTTTCACATGTTCCCATGAAGCTTCCCCATAGCCATCTTCCAAATAGTATACCCCGTCCAGGATCCTCATCGTAATGATGCACACAACCCCTATATACAAACGGTACAGGTACCTCCCTTATGCGGTTGTTCATATACATGGCCATGTATAACTACAGATATGTAGTCATGTATCTATAAATGTACATACTTACATTCGCATAGCTACACATCACAAATACATGCATATAAGTAGTTGTCAAGTATGTGTCCTATTCATAAATATGTATACTTGCAAATGTATACATATGCCTCTCAGAAACATATGAACAGTAACATATACTATACATATGTACACAAACCGACTGTCACATATGTTGCCAGCACTGTGGAATGCCTGTAGTAAAGTCATATATCCTAATTACCATCCATACAGAATGTATCACGGATGGTTTAGTGGTAGAACCAGTGACTATGCTGTTCCTGTTCCCGAGTCCCGGGTCCAAGCCTTGCAAGGGCTGCTAATTTTAAATGATGCCCTCAATAATGGCAGTCGGAAATAGGGTGATTATGGCGCCTTAAAGCAGACGTAAGTGGGTATGCGTGACAGTAACTGGCAGGAATTCAACAGTATGGGAAATGTAAAAAAAGCAGGTAGGTGTATATGCATGTGCATGTACAGACAGATATATATATATATATATATATATATATATATATATATATATATATATATATGAAGAATGAACATGGATATAATAAAGCAGTCATAACAAATGTGAAGTGAAACAGCAGCAGAACCCCCATAGTATTTAGTGCTGTCATATCAAGCCACCCAGAGGTGAGCAAACCTCTTGCATCCCCAACCACAGGTAGGATGCTAACAGTGGAAATGTGTGCACGTACTAAGTCTGACTTTCAAACAGGTACAGGGCAGTCCCACTCACCATTCAGACAAGCCAAATCAGAAGATTAATTGAACACCCTGACCATTATACGAATGTATGTCCCAGGACTATAAGCTTGGGATGTCTGGAGTGAGCCAACATATGGACGTGTCCAGAGCAGTAGGGAGTGGCGCATGTGTAGTGGTGTGGTTTATTTTCAACCAGAGAATGGATGACTAATGTGTTACTGTTGTTTTGCTGTGCTTGTTCTGGTAACTATGAACCATGGATATACATGCAAATGAGGCAGCACAGTGACAGTGTAGTGGTTAGAGCATCCACCTATCAAGCAGACATTGCCGGTTAGACTGTAGCACACACCATTTTTGATGCGTAATCCGTATACGAGCATATCTTGCTAATTTTATGCTGTATAACGATATATTAAAATTGAAATGTCAACTGGGGTGACGTATCACAGTAAGAATGCAGAAGGTGTTTGCATGACGGGAAACAGCGGTTAAATGGAAAACTGCTGCCGTTAAGTGTTGTACTCACCCTTTGCCCAACGGCCCTTGTTCTGTCCTTGTTCTGCCCAGCAACACAATAAACTGCCCCGGCCAGGCTCGACGCCAGGACCCTACACATCATAATCAATGTGATTTACCACTAAGCCATGGCAGTTATACCTAACTCTGATGTTATCACAAACAGCTCAGTCATTCAACAGTCTGATCAAAGTAATTAATCATGTCGATGTATATGCATGCGTATGTACACACACACACACACACACACACACACACACAGATATACATATATATATATATATATATATATATATATATATATATATATATATATATATATAGAACCAACATTGGCACAAGAAAGCATTCATAATGAATGCGAAGGAAGACAGCAGCGGAACACCCATATTATCTAGTGCTTGACATATCAAGCTGCCCAGAGTTGAGCAAACCCCCTGCGTCTCTAACCACAGGTAGGATGTTAACAGTGGAACTAAGTCTGTCCACGTGGTAAGTCTGACTTTCAAACAGGTACAGGGCAGTCCCAATCCCCAGTCCGACAAGTCTAAAACCATATGAACACCCTGTCCATCATATGAACATATGTAAAGTCAGACTATACTTGGAGTGAGTCAACATGTGGGACGGGCCCAGAGCAGTAGGGAATGGCGCATGTGTAGTGGTGCAGTTTTCCTAACTGGAGAATGGATGCCTGCTGTGTTAGTTACGTGTTGAGGCGTGTGTATGGATAACTATGAACTATGGGGATACATATAAATGAAGCAGCATACGAATAATGTAGTGGTTAGAGCATCCGCTTAACGAACAGGCATTCATGGTTCAAGTTCGACTATAGCACATATCATTTTACATGTGGAATGAATGTCGTCCTGCTGTATAACCAACATAATAACATGTAAATGTGAACTTAAGTATCGCATGGGACTTTTCACCAGATAATTTCAATCAAAGGGGTACTGTCATAATGAATAAGGCACAAGTAAGCACAAATAAGCGGCAGTAAACATATATAACAAACAGTAAGCATATGCGACTGCGCTTGCACGGGTGTAAGCAGCACCCAACATAGGAAATGTATACGAGTATGTACAGATGTAATATATATATATATATATATATATATATGTATATATATATATAGACACACACACACACACACATATATATTTATATATATATATATATATATATATATATATATATATATATATATACACACACACACACACACACACACACACACACACACACACACACACATATATATATATATATATATATATATATATATATATGTATGTATGACGAATGAACGTCATAACAATAAAAAATAGACAAGGGATGAGAAGGGAATCAACAGCAACTATAGTATCATAGAGTGCTGTCAGTGTATGCCCTATCATGCTGGCCAAGAGTGAGAAAAACACTGCTACACACACCACTGGCAGGATATTACCAGTGAGAGTAACATAGTTGAATTGCTAAGTCTACTTTACACACAGACAGAGGGTAGTCCCTGCTGGGACTACCCAAAAATTATTAAGAGCGTTTAGCCCTGCTATCATTACACAAGCAAGGGCTGGTATGTTCAAAGACTAAATGGCGGGAGAGCCTGAGAATACATGAGGCGGTACAATATATGTGTAGGGCCTCTAACGCTCTGGAGAGGGCAATGTTTGGAGGTGTGTCATGGCTGCGATAACAAGTGGATAATAGAAGTTACGTGCGTAAGTTGAACACGGGTGGGGTGGAGGAACTATGGGTATGTAATTATGGATCCAGGCATTCGAGGGTTGGATGGCCCGGTTCTAATTGGACCACCCCGTGGAGGTCAGCGAGTTCGTAATAGGTATATATGCATACACATATGCAGACATCAATATGTAGAAGTACATTCTCTGTAACACATGCATCCATTTGTAGACATAAATAATAGGAATGTGCACATACAAACATTGACAGTAGATGGAATAATAGGCTGTGCAGAAGAGGGATGGGACGAAACTGTTACAATGCAGAGGTGTGTACAGTGTCCTAAATCAGTGCTATGCTGACGATAATCAAATGTGAGGGCTTCCCCACACATGGAATCATTCCTGTGATCTGCCCGCTACGGCAACACCAAGTACTAAACCGGTCTAATTGTAAAGGAAATACGCTGAACACATACATAATTAGGCTCCCATGTGTAACGTATGTGATACCGCATAGTCATACATATTAATGAATTGTAGCGTCATGTTAACGGGAGTAAGGATGTAATGAAGTATAGAGTCTACTCTTGCCATAAACACTTGCGTGTTCCATGTGGGGCAGTGCAATAATTGCAAATAGTATTCCTTTGGTCACTCACGTCACCAATGTTCGTGGACTAAACGTATGGGAGGTCGGAGGATACGTGGAGTGAGTAAACCGATGGGATGGCTCTATAGGAGTAAGGTGTGGCCTGTGTGTAGTGGTGTTGATACACCACGAATCCGACAGGAGAATGGATGACAGCAGTGCTAGGGAGGCTTTGGGGTGTGTTTGGGGAACCAGGAGCCATGGGTATATGAGTATATATGCATATGGAGTGGCACAGCCATAGTGCATTCGTTAGAGCAACCCCCTAACGAACAGACATTCTCATACCGAATCACACTCTATCACATTCCAATTACCATCGGTAAACCGTATGTGAACATATTATGACATCTGTCCGCTGTATAACGTGCTAAATACCGATTACAAGATAACTGGAGTGAAGTGTCAGTGTCATAATGAATAAGGCACTAGTATGCAGGTGAAGCATATATAAACACCATTACGCATGTATAAGTGCGTATGCGCATGGTATGTATTAGTTTACAGACACCATCATATATATACATATATATATATATATATATATATATATATATATATATATATGAAAATATATATATATATATATATATATATATATATATATATATATATATATATATATATATATATATATATATATATATATATATATATATATATATATATATATGTGTGTGTGTGTGCGCATAGATATACAGAGATATACAGCTATGATAGGAAACAGCACACAGGAATGACATATGTTCACATGCTGTGCCAATGGAAGTGAGGAGCCCAGGCAAGAGACATGACACACACAACATGCCCTTCCACCCCCCTTCACAGCCAGACATGGAAATATACATGCAATCAATATAAAGTGCCCACTGCCCCCAGACCATAGGCAGGATACAACCGGGGGGGGGGTACACAGTGCACCCATGGTTTCTAATCATGGAACACTTACTGCAGCATCCCTTGTGGGACACCCCAAAAATTAGCCAAACCATACGAATGTGATAGATCATCCGTTTTGTCTGTGGTGTATACAGACTCAGAATACAAGGGTGGGTAACCCTGATGACCCATGGGCTGAGACAAATTTATGAAATGGGTCCCATGAAGTGGAGAGTGGGCAGCTTGTAGTGGTGTGTCCAGAACCAACCAGGTCCCAGAGTAAGGATGGGTGCTGTCAAGGAGGCGAGGGTGGGGGAACTATGGGTAGCTACTTATGGGTCTAGGTGTGCAGGTGTTGGCTGATGTTGGCCAATATGGACAGCCCTAGGGATGCAAGCGAACGTGTTCATTGGGCAAAGGCGTCACCCAATGAGCAGCCACACCCAGTGCGAGATCCACTAAAGCAAAGTGTAATGTATATGGCAAGGAATGGAATAACCAGATGTAGACGTATATATGTAGAGCTTTGTGTGTGTATATCTACCCATAGCGAGATACAGATATATCTCTCCCTGGCCGTAGAACAAATGTATATATACAGAGAAAGAATACAGATACATACCCACATATGAATATATACATATGCAGACAACCATAGACCCATATGTCGTTATATTATATATATATATATATATATATATATATATATACATATATATATATATATATATATATATATATATATATATATATATATATATATATATATATATATATATATATATATATACAGCAAGATATAAATATACATGCATGCATACATATGCAGATATATCTGTATATATTAATGTAAATAGATATATATATGTTACAGTATATATACACATGTATATAGCTAGGATATGATACAGCAGTGACGAGTAACATATGTTCACAGGCCAGGCATATGTTGGTGGGAGGTCCAATACACAAATGTGTAACATGTAGCATCACCCCCCCCCACCCCCGCCCCCAGCTAGGCCGGTGAGACATACAGACACACAATAAAGGTAAACACACCACTGCTTCCCAAACCACCGGCAGGATACTACCAGTGGGAGAGATCTGCAAGGTCTAGACTTGAACCATAGACATCGATGTCCCTTGTGGGACACCAAAAATTAATGATCAGAGCCAGTCCCGGTAATGATTTCTCCAACCAGTCTGTAGATGTATACGGACCAGTAGGTTGCTCAAGCCTGATACATGGGTCGACACAACGTATGACATATGTCCCGACACAGGGAGAGTGGGCAGTCTGTAGTGGTGTGTTTATACCCCACCTGTGCCCACAGTAAGGATGAGTGCTGTAGAGGAGTGGCAGGTAGGGGAACTATGGGTATGTGATTATGGGCCTAGGCGTGCAGGTGCTGGCTGGCAGAGCCATATTAGGACCGCCCCGTGGATGTAAGTAATATTCTGATGTGGGCATAGCAGACACCCATACCTCCCAACCCCTAAGAGTACATCCACTGGATAGTCCATAAACCATTGAGGGAACACATAGGGACCATACCAATGAACTGTCCCCGATTACCATGGACGTCCCTGATTACTACTTAGAATCTAACTCCACCTAAACCCTCCTAGAACTAGTGATATTAGGAGGAAAGGTGGTGGAATACACGTAATGAATAACAACAACATTTAAGAGTCATAAACAGCATGTACCTCAGACAATGTGTATGAATGCATATGCTCTGGGTCTGTAAATGTGTCAGGTTAATAGCACCAAATTTCCAAATGTGTCCCTGATGTTGTTATGCAGTGTCCCTTATTCATTGTTCATTATTCCCCATTCGTATGAGAGGTCTGATAGTGACAGAAAGCGCATATTCCGCTGACTACCTTAGAAAGATGATAGAATAATAGGTTAGGGCTACCACCTGTCCACCTATGAGAGGGACAGTCCCCTTTGGGCAATTGTGTCCTGCAAAATATTTGAAAATATGGCAAATGTCCTGAGATATTAGGACAAAGATTTCCCTATATTGTCTGTAGTAGTTGCATAAAACAATTATTTTGTATCTGAAACACCTAAATGTTATAAGAAGCAGAATAAGCAACAATAATGCTACAAGAATAAGCTGTTATTTAGGCAAAACAGTAAAGTTCTTTCCTTTGTACTGGCTGTGGGTATGTTTTGCCCTGCAAAATCTGACGTTTCTATATAAAAGTCCCACCTTGGGCAATTGAAAAGATGGCAACCCTATAATAGGTATGCGGTAGCATGACTCAGCCGATGGATGTGGGTCCCAAATCCCAATTACTTGTCTGTATTGAAGAGTCTCCATTCCCATGTATCAGCCAGATGGGTGCAGATTGTAAGAGGAACACACAAATAATATGAATAAATCACTGGACAGGCTGCCGATTCCGTACAGTTGAATGCATGCCGTCGCCTAATGGGCAGCCATTCCCATACTGTAGCCATGTAATCTGATGTAATAGGCATCACAACAAGGTAATATTGTGGTCCTCGCTCCCACCCAGGGGTGTGAGTGTCAGATGCAAGCACCAATGTTGGTGCATTTGCAAGTGCGGGAATGAGCGGGTGTAAGCCTGTTTGGCTACCAGTATGTGAGTATTGCACTGGTAAAGCAATGTAGAGGGTAACCGAGTGTAAGAAGCTGTAACCAGAGGTAAGCATTGCTTAACACCACACAAACCCACATACACACGCTCACAACTGCTTTAATGTGCCTTACTCCCTCTGTATCCAATGGCCTTGTTCTGCCCTGCAACAAAATAAATGGCCTCTGCAAGGCTCAAAATCAGGACCCTGCACACACAGCTAATGTGATTTACCAATACTCCATGGCAGATATACAGACAATGGACAGTACCACAAACATATCATACAGTGCAGTCATTCAACAGTATAGGAATGTATCCCATCACGTAGATGTATATGTGAGTGTTTATGTCCAGCATATAGGTACATA
This sequence comes from Protopterus annectens, assembly GCF_019279795.1. Taxonomy (NCBI): domain Eukaryota; kingdom Metazoa; phylum Chordata; order Ceratodontiformes; family Protopteridae; genus Protopterus; species Protopterus annectens. The sequence continues at coordinate 414,114,724 of NC_056733.1, read as the reverse complement.
CATATATAGAGATATATCAGGAACATACCATGTGGCAACAAAGCATTACAAATGAATGAAATGGGAAACACCAGCAACGCCTATATTATGTAGTGGTGTTATCCTATATAATCTCAAGACTCCCTCAGACAGACATGTGTTATTCATGCACACAAACAGTTGTACATTGGCCGTATACATCACTCTGTGGATGTAATGTACATTAACACAACAGTACCTGTCCAGTCATTATGTGTGAACAGTACTCTTGCAAGGTACTGTGTGCAACATCATCATCATGATAAAGGTAAATGGGGTAACCATAGAGGGACCAGTAGTGTTGTGTGTACAATGGGGCCATCCTCATTACATGTACCTAGACCATTTAGGAGTGATGTGCATACCAGGATTGTGCGCTTGAGGGACAGGGGTGAGGATAACAAGAGTATGTTTTGATGCATATTAGAAGGGTTACATGTGTCCATTGGGCAGATGTTGTCCTAGGAGCCGATTGGCCTTATGTTTCCATAGGGTGAGGGTCGGATGTGGGGGAAGGAGTGTAGGAATGGCCGTGGAGGATAGGTAGGGCAGGATCACAGACAAGACAGCATACAGGGTCAGTATATGACACATGTGGGGGGCTACACCTCAGATGGGGATGGGTGTTCGGCATTCACAAGCCCATGGGAACAGTGGGACGGAGGTCCCCAGCCATGGGAAGCTGCCACTGCACCCAAACAGCTGCAAAGGAGGCAGTGCAGGGGGCTGTCCAGGAGGGGCAGCATCACTCTGTAAATGTGACACTCCGCCCTTGAGCTTGTGTATCTGGCTTTGAAACCCCTTAGTGAGCCCCAAATGCAACACGTCTGGGACCGCATGACAGAAGACATGTTCCTGTCTGGTCCAGCTCCCAGGGGAGACATGCCCCATCCTCAGTGGTGGTACCACCAGAAGGTGATGCAGAGCCAACAGAGGTTGAGGTCCAAGGCTGGGCCCCAGATGTGCTGGTGCCCAGTGCCATGGTCAGCTGAAGTGGGACAGGAGGTTCTGCTTGGACCTCCCAACCCATACAGCCTATGGTGTTGCATTTTAAACCCACATATGGCTTAGTGATAGACAACAGCATTCAGGATTACCTACAACAGTATGCATAGATATCACCATCAATCCAACACAACAGATGGTATACATTTGCAGAGGGAGCACAGCACATGCATATATACTGCATGACATCTGTACAATGTGTAGTAGACGTGTTACTGCATTGTGGCAAACTATGAACAGTTGCCCATTATTGGCTTGTCACTGGGAACCCCAGACAGTGTCTGTCATACCACTGTTTCATATGACATATGTCCAGTCAGGGATGCGATGGCAGTAACACATCCCTATCATCATGTACTGTCTGCAATCCTCACACTATTCTCCTGCTGTGCACAGATGTGTGTTCAGTGTGTATCACAGGACACAAATGGTTCCACACACTGACCATTTTACAGATGGCCCAACAGATGGGGGTCCCTCATGAACAGAGTGCTGTCATGTCTGTATTAAAACATGCAGAATAGCCATTACCACATACAACATGTTAAACAGGCAGTAGTCTCAATGCAGCATAGCTACACTTACATGCTGCAGTCATGTGTGGCACATCACCCTCCTGCCTTTAGGCTATTTCCCACTGTGTATGATGTTTGAGGTACATCCAGATATCATCTGTGATGCAGTTTCAGAATACCACATCCAGGTACCACTCACAGCGACTGTCATGGCCAAATACCAACATGATTTTTCTAGATAGTGTACTGTGTTTATCATGCGACTGGCTATGGGAACACCATCATAGCTGTTCCACATGCAATCAGCTAGAGGAGGACTGCAATAGGTGCAGAGGCCATCACCTGATTGTGTCCATCACTTACAATACACATGCTGCTGCTGAGCAGGTGTACACCTCCACATCCACCATCGAGTGTGTGGGTGGGACAGGCAAAGTACACCAGAGAAGGGCTTGGAGACTAAACCCTAAGCATCATCTGCCACATGCCTAACAGTACAGGGGTCAAACCCCTGACTGACTAGTCATTACTATTACATGCGCATGACGTTACTACATGTGTCACAAAGCCAACATGTTGCTGTGCTGTAAGAACATATATGTGTCAGGGTGAGAGACGTGCAATAGAGATATAGTAGACATACATTAGGTATAGCACACATGGCTGTCCACGTGAACAGATGCCATTGTCACTACAACCACACTCTCTAATGGACACACATTGACACTCTTTGCAAGGGCCACATATACACAACCTAACTACTTAGTTTGCCACAATGCAGTAATGCACAGGACTACATGCACCACAGGGGATATCTGGAGGTTCTATGGGCTAGGGTATGTGAAAGTGTTTGACAGCTGTTGGTATGCCAATGAGGGGTATACTGGGAGTGACTGTGGTTGGTATCATCATAACCCACACGCAGACCCAAGGTGCCAGTACTGACATGCATGTATGCATTGCTTCATGGGTGTGTAGTGGTTGGCTGCGCAAGATGGCTGTACAAGGCTGGGTGAGGGGTAATCCTTGGCATCGTGTCACCTGACAATGGTGTGCAGTGCAGTACAGGGGTGTAGCATCTGCAATGTCCCACACAGATGGGTACTGTATGATCTGCCATGACATCCTGGTTACCAATGTGTATGGCCATAGCTTTGCAATGCATGCCATGTCTGTGTTTGATAGTCCTTCACATGGACATTGCCTGGGATGTGCATGTTCCACAATACTGTATAGTGACATGTACAGGTATACCTGGTTTGGCAGGCACATGTTGTGTACACAGACTGTTATCCCATGATATGCCAATACTGGCCTGGTGTGGCGAAACCTGCTTATAGTGAGCAGGCCGACCCTGCACCTGCATTGATAGTATGATACAGGTATTCCCTGGTGTCAGTGGCATTGGTCCATACATGGCACATGTGTACAGCATTGTATGGCCTCTGTGAATCACATTTGATGGTACCACATATGTTGCAGGCATCCAGTGGGGAACATAGTAAAGGCACATTGTCCACAAATATGTGCCTATTGTACCACTGTACAGGGTGCCATGTCCTCTGCAGCCCACTGCATTCACACCATGCCTACTATCTGTCATCAATGTGCATGGTACTAGCAACATAGTGGGATATCCTAGGCAAGCATGTTTGTATATGGCACATGGGTGCAGGACATATACCGGGTACTAGTAGGGTTGCATACTTTGTTCACCAGGCCTTTTGCCAGATGTAGAGGTATGGCTTGCTAACACAGTCCCATGGCTGACTGACAGCTGTACTCCTTGTGAGGTGGCCAATGTGTCATAAGGCAGACACCATATAGGAAAACTACAAAATACGCTCCCCAATATGTCCAGTGGTTTGACACTCACAGCCACCTTTACACAGGCTCTGACAGCCAAACACACACACACTTACCATGTCCTGTATTCGAACCCCTACCAACAATATCACACTGCGGCAATATGCTTTTCGAGCATGTGCTACAGTGAATACATGCAGCACTCCTACAGGTGTATTCTTAGGTGGGTGACAACAGCAGGATTGATAAAGGTGGTCATGTGATTTGTACAGAGAGTGCATACTCTAAAAAGCACTGTTCTTGTTTCACACAGGCAGACACACACACACACACACACACACACATACAGCAAATCTGGGATTAGAACACCAACCTAACTACTTTATCACACTACAGCATTATGCAGTTAAAGAACATGCTACTGAGATTACTGGATCACAGCACTCCCAGAGGTGTATTTCTAGGTGGGTGACATCATCAGCTTTGCCAAAGGTGGGTATAGGAATTGTATGGAGTGTGAGCAGTCTAAAAGCATTATTCAGTCCTTAGGCAGATGGAGACAAACACACAAAAACACTTGGTAAGTCTGTGATTAGAACACCGACCTAATCAGTTTATCACACTACAGCATTACGCAGTTACAGAACGCACTACCGAGATTACTGGGTCACAGCACTCCCAGAGGTGTATTTCTAGGTGGGTGACATCATCAGCCTTGCCAAAGGTGGGTATAGGAATTGTAATGAGTGTGAGCAGTCTAAAAGCATTGTTCAGTCCTCAGGCAGACGGAGACAAACACAAACACACACACACTTGGCAAGTATGGGATTAGAACACCAACCTAACTGCTTTATCACACTACAGCATTCCACAGTTACAGAATGCACTACCAAGATTATTGGGTCACAGTACTCCCAGAGGTGTATTTCTAGGTGGGTGACATCATCAGCCTTGCCAAAGGTGAGTATAGGAATTGTATGGAGTGTGAGCAGTCTAAAAGCATTATTCAGTCCTCAGGCAGATGGAGTCAAACGCACACTTGGCAAGTCTGGGATTAGAACACCGACCTAACTACTTTATCACACTGCAGCATTAAACAGTTACAGAACACGCTACCAAGAACACTGTGTTACAGCAGTTTCAGAGGTGCATCTCTAGGTGGGTGACATCATCAGCCTTGCCAAAGGTGGGTATAGGAATTGTATGGAGTGTGAGCAGTCTAAAACCATTATTCAATCCTCAGGCAGACAGAGACACACACATATGTCAGTGGTAGGAACAGAACACCTGCCTATCTACAGATCACTATTACAATACTACATAGTTACGAGTCACACCACAGAGACTACACACTTCAAGGATGTCATTATGACCTTCTAGGAATGCGGACATCAACAGGGATGCTGGCAGTTAAGATGTATATACCTGTGAACCTGTGTGTTTAAAGTAGGAATCCATCCTGAACTGGGTATGCCCATCTGTGGAATGGACGACTGCTATCACTATACAGGGTATAATGGCCATGCCCATACACATAGAGGCACATAACCAACACAAGGTATCACTTGGCATGCTCACACACTTAGTAGCACAGGGCTGTTCGGAATGCACTATGTGTCCATTTACACAAGGTTATACTGGGCATGCTCATACACTTAGTAGCAGAGGGCTGTTTGGGATGCAGTCTGATGCTAAACACAGAAAGCCACAGTGGCCATGATATTGCAGTTAGACGTAAAGAACACATTGTAATGGACTCCAGTGTTAGTAGTTATCATTGTTAGCAGGAATGCTGCACTACATATATCTGACACTGGTCTTATACACAGTGTCTGCTGCTGTCTGTCACCTTAGATGTACCATCGTATACCAAGCACAATACTACCACTTGCAGTGATGTCTTGCTAGGAGTGGCAACTGCTTGACCAACACAATGAGCCAATGTCCTGCTGTAATTATGAGGTTGTCCAGTGTTTGTCATTCTGGGATGACATGACTGAAAGTAGACAGGCCTTTGTCACATATCACATGCATCAATGATTCAAAGGAGTGGGGATAATACCTAGGTCGCATTTGCCCATATAGTGCCATTCCAAGGCAAATGTCCTAAACACAGGATAACACCCTGACACCTAGAGGACAACTGCATTGTATGCTTATGCTAACCAGTGCTAGATGTGTAGCGTCCATAATCACAGCTGTTCACTGTAGATCCAACAATGGGGAATACTGACACCTATGCAGTGAGAAACACCTGGCTGAAGGCTCTGTAGTGCACAATAGCACTACCACCATATACCTCAGAACCAGACATGTGGGCCATAACACAGGTACGGACCGCTCCAGGTGGTGGTGTCCCCACATACATAAAGGCCACTCACGTGTACTGACCAGTACTCCAACAAAAGGCATTACAGATGAGTCAGGTGCAGGACACAGTGTCAAAAGCTGCATTCTATGATGTAACCCTCAGACACCACCATGCCCTCGGACCACCAACACACATCCATACATGTGGTAGGAAATATAATTAGTACACCACCATGTGACCCTTGACCAGTGGACTGTACCAAGCTCTACATCAACTGTGCAGAGTATCCATGTACTGACACAGTTGCATCATGTGTTATGCAATGCAATGACACCACTGTCTGTAACCAGGTCAGCTGTACACATACCAGGGGCCATCGGTTATTTACAGCATTAACAGATGACTGTTGCTGTACACCAGTAAACACCCTCATGTTTGGATATGACATACATGTACCTGCCCTGGATATGTAAATGCCACACACATATAACATATAAGTAAATAGCATAGCTGTTGTTGTCCTTTGTGCAGGCAGGTGGCTACAGCCATTACACACATGCACATGGAATGTAGGTCCATTGCTGCTGAATGCTAACAGTGCATAAGGTGTGATATTAATGTTGACAGAGGTAACATTCCCTCTGTACTGGTCACCCATTACACCTATCATATCATACAACAGTCTATGTGTCATGTATGTCATTATACATGTCCAACAATTGCAATGCCTAAAAACATGCCCAAATGACAGGACTGTAGGACCTACACACATGTACATGTAGTGGTGTGCGTTCAGATACCATGTGTGTGCAGTTGCTGATGTATGCAGGTGACGTGTGTCTTAGTACATCATGCAGTTGCAATGCAGCCTCAACATTGCCAACTGTACATGGTGATATGCTGAAATAATGGAAAGATGTACCTCAGGTATGGACAGATGTGTGGATATAACTAAGTGGTGGGGCATCTTTGCAGATGGATGTTTGATGATGACAGCTTACAGGTGTGTCACAAGCGGTCCTACAATAACCTGTGTAACTGCTAAGCTATGGTTTTGTTAATTAAAGGGGAACACACACAACATAGACAGCGGTCAGGGTGACACCGAAGGTAAATCACTTGACACCTGTAACAGTTAAGACCTCCCATGTGCATATATCAGCACAGTTGCCAAAGGAAGCGTCAGTACACTTTGTAACATGTGCAATACTGCTGTAAGTCTGTCATACTTATCATGAGATAAGCAGGTGTTTGATTCACAGTACTGGCATGTGTGGTTGTGTGTGTGTCCATATATGTCACGTATGGTGGGGAATACATCTCAGTTGTTGTTCACTCTCCTGTACAGTGTTGTAGACATCTGTACAGACTGCAATGTAGAAAGCAGGACATAGGCAGGGGTGCGTATCTCACACGTGAGGTATCTGTATGTGTGTGACATAGGTGTATTCAACAGTGAATGCCACAGTGTGTGTATGTGTGTGTGTGTGTGTGTGTGTGTGTGTGTGTGTGTGTGTGTGTGTATGGCTGTCTGGTCCCTGGAGTGAGGATGTATGTTACCATGGTGAACTGATAAGACCCCTCTCCCCATCCAGGCAATGCAATCTACTGTCCGTGTTGATGTCCCCAATCTTAGGCCATACTGACTACCTGTACATGTGCAATCTCTGTGGCACATCATGTAGGTGCACAGTACTGTAATGATGATTTGCACATAGGCAGGGGTTCTCACCTCAACACTAGCAACAGTGTGTGCGAGTGTGTGTTACTGTGTCAGTGAATCCGTGAGTGTGTGGATGTGTTACTGTGTCTCTGAATACATGTGTGTGAATACCTGAGTGTGTGGGCGCAGTTGTGTGTTCGCATCCTGTCATGGGAATGTGTATTACTGCTTCACAATGAGCCATCACACTTCCCACTGGCCTCTACCCTTGTCATCAGCTAGACCGCTCTGTTACCTAACCACTCCATGTAACTGTACCTGTGATGTCACCCAGTATGGATGTCACGTCTGTAGCCACAGTAGCTTAATACACAGCTATCATGCTCTTGGATCCGTAGACGTGTTTGGAACGTGGGACTTTCTAACTGTGATGTGGAAGCTACAAGGTGCATGCTGGTATTTAGTGAGTAGTCCATATTTACATATGGGACACTGACTGCAAACACTGACATCCACAGGCACATGCAATTAGACCTGAAGGAGGAAAGCAGAACATCATGACTAACATGCAGTTACTGTTGTTACACAAGACACATACTGTTAACAGTACGAAATGCATTGTAAACCTGCACTACATGGTATGTCTGCTGCCTGTCAACAGTACACAACAATTGTAATCTACACTTATCTTCCTAGTCTATTTACCCTGTGCATTGGACCATATGAGCATGTCCCTGCACCGATGGTGTGGATGTAAGGGATGCGGCACAGGCATCATCATATGCACAGGGTGAAAATGTTTGCCAGAGGCCTAGGCTGCACCATTGGATGACATCATGTGTGTGGGTTAGGGCCATTGATTGGATGTTATGCATGTGTGTGTTGCGGTGCCCTACATATGTTTCCAGTGTGTGCGTGTATGTATGCACACAGTTCTGGCATGTGTCTGGCCTACACAGGGGTATTATTGACAGCTGCGGACTGTACAGACCAAGTTTTACAGTTCACTGTATCTGGCCATGGCCACGTGACCTGTGCCTGCCAGGGGTTGCACGGGCACTACCAGGCAGAGGTGCAGATTGGGTACTGTCTGATGACACATGTCCACTGGAACCATGTCCCTGTTGGGACCATCCAGGGCCATGTGCACATGGCCTGCTGTGTCATGGTGTGGACAGCACAGCACCAGCTGCACTGCTGCTGCTACCACCACTATGGGAGTGGGCATGTGAGGTAGCTCATTCACGTAGACCTGAAACAGGTGATGTAGCAGGCCTACGTCCCCATGCCCGACGCCTCACTCCTACCAGATGTTCCAACACAGACAGCTCATGCTTGTGGATTGTCATGCCAGTGTCAAAGACTCCAATCATGTTACCCAAACATCTATCCAAAGCTTCAGCAATCTGCTGTTGAGCATTTACCATTGCCTGGATGTTGTTGTTTAAAGAACGGACAGCAGCCCTCTAAAGCCTCTGATCTTCTCTGTTGTGCCATTCAGCATGTGCCTGTGCCTCCATTACAGCCTGAAACATGTGTCTGGTGACACCAGCTGCTGCAGTCTGTCTTGCAGGGGCATATTGCCCAGAGGTCCTCCTATGAGCAACACTGGCCACATGCCTGTGTGGGGCATCACCAGTCAGTTGGCTGACACCATGGTGTGCAGGCACACCTTCCATAGCCTCAACACTTTCCTGTCCCAAGCTACCACATGGCAAATGTCCTTCCTCTATGGCCACTGGTATTGGGGTATGTGTAGGCATGAGAATTGTGTGCGGGGATGAGGGGGATATAGGTGGAATGGCAACCAATGGCACAGATTCAGCCCCTGACAACCCTACCTGTGCCTCAATCATATGTTCATCATCACTGCTAGAGTCTGTGGGGACACTAACATCAGATGGACCGCAGGAGGGGAATGCACCTACATCACCTGTGAGGGGCAGACAAGAACTGTACATTACAATCTATACAATAGACACACACACACAGACACACACACAGACACACTGCTACCCACCACATCCAAACAAACCACTACGTATGAGCAGGTGGGAAAGCCCCCCCTACAGCCCCCATGTGGGTGGCTGCACCCCCCACACCCCCCTACTTTAATATTCTACCTCGGAGATCGCACAAATAGATGCAAAAAGCAAGCACACACACACACACACACACACACACACACACACACACACACACACACACACACACACACACATTACAGTCCCCTAGGAACACACACCACACTCAGAACAAACACTTACACACACACTACAGCCCTCAGAAACACACTTACACACAGTAACCTACCTGAACTGCAAGACCAGAAGCACTAAATAAATGTCCCTTAACATCGGGATTTTAAAACACGCGCTTCTGGTGTTTCGGTACTGTGGTCTTTCGGTCTTTAAGCCTCGTGATTACGCACATCGGTATGTCAAGTATTCGGTATTTGGTAGGTATCCCATTTATATGTACCTCCATGGTTGTGTAGATGTTGTTAACCTATCTATATATCTACATATATATATATATATATATATATATATATATATATATATATATATATATATATATATATGTATATCCCTATATATTGACATATAACCCTCTCTCTCCCTCTCTCTCTCTCTATATATATATATATATATGTTGATTTATATATATATATATATATATATATATATATATATATATATATATATATATATATAGCATACACCTTTCATTGGGTACATGGCAGTATGTCCTATTTCCACACATTCCTCCCTTTTGTGTTTCAACCTGTCAGAATACACAACTGCCGTTGGTACATCACAGGTAGCTTAGTGATAGGTTATTGTGAAGATTGAGTACATGGTTGCTTATTCTACTCCTCGCAGTGGTCATTTTACCTCTCAGAGCAGGCACTGGTAGTGCAAGGGTGATTAACGCACATTTTAGCTGTTGTGTGTTCCATATGTTTATTATTCTGTGGAATACTACCAATATATGCAAGGTGTGGTTAAGGTATACTATGTAACATGTAAATCATCTCTGACTTTATTGGGATTTAAACCAGGACTGCACAGATATTATGCAAATGCTGTAGCCATTACACTATTGACATTAACGTTCCTTCTGCCTATTTCCTATGTCCATGAATCCTATGTGTAAGCTTGGCTACACAACAGGCAGATCCACCCACACCCATTGAGCTTCTCAAAATACGAACATAACACATGAATTGAGAGACTATACATTAACATCCTAACTACATTTGGCATAGCCCCTCACTGATACACTTCATGCTAAACCTTGATGTGTGACTGGCCCACAGTATATACACCCCTGGGATCATGTGTTCCAGAAACATACAGCCAGGGTGTGGGGGGAGCCACTCGAGTTTTATAGCTGCAAGATCTGTTGGGGAAATTGAATGCTGTTAGGTTGTCATGTTAACATGCCCTTTTGAGATCACGATGTGCCCCTATCACCTTACAGCACCCCAGTCTTCAACAGCTTCCAGCAACTCTGTCTGGAATCACTTCATTGGCTATGCTTGACAGAGGCTTAGTTACTTCATCAATGGTGCAGGTAAAGCCACCACACTGTAGCTATGCTTCTAAATGCCCTTGGGCAGATAGCCTACTACCTATCTGTGAACCTCTACAGTGCAGACCATCTCCAACATCATATATGATTATACAGAGTTTTCTGATCACAATATACAGTGTAAAATCACCATGTAGTCAGACAACAGTTAAGTACAGCAATAGCATACAGACTACTGATACATAATCACTCCAAAAGCCTATCTTGGAAGATAGTGGACATGTATAGGTTTCAGGCTTTGTATAGCTTACCAGTAGGTTAACTACAGGAAAGATGGGACACAAGCACAGATGGGAAACATGTCTGCAACAATGCTATACCAACTTACATGTGTCAGCATAAGGCTTTGGAATGATGGGCAAGGCTATTGGCACCCCCATAGTGCCGTTTTTAGGCAGGTCTCAGAGGTGAATCTCACCTCCATGAACTGCACAATAGCAGAATCAATGAGGGTTAGGCTACTCAGCACCAGGGGTAGTACTCACAACATGCACTCACTCACAGCACCCCTCAGTATGGACAACATCTACATCTATTCTGTGACTGGGACCTCTATAGGGCTCGTGTGAACACACCGGCACTACCAGACTACAACCCATAACACACATTTCAGACACTGAACATGGACTGGCACAGACATGGAGGGGGTGTATCCATATTCATCGGGGATACCTACACCTCCAAGCTGGTGGAGCAGCATGATACCTCTGTGATCATCCATGTGCAGCTAACATCATCCATGACTGCAATGCAAACTGTGAGCTGCTACAGATAACCCTCCATGACCCAGGAGCACCACTACAAGTATCTGGAGACACTGGTAAACATGACAGTCCTATCAGGCACCCTGTTATCGGTCAGTGTCGGCTACCCTACACTTAACTGGATAACCTACTCGAGCATTCACTTCCATGCCCAGCACTTCCTGGGATTTATCACCTCATATGGCCTGTATCAGTTGGTAGATGGACTAATGAGAGGTGAAAACATACTAGAAGCGGTAATCACTGACATGTGCAACAGGTGCACTACAGCAGAGGTAACCCGGTCACTGTTTAGATCTGACCATGAACTATTCACTGACGATTTACACTCCCAACTATCTCCCCCACCCAAGGAACACACAGTGGATACCTTTCCTACAGCTAAATTCAGAGTACTAATGACAGAGGCAGGAGGGTTCACAGCCCCCACGCTCAGGGATGACACTGCTCAAGATACAGACAGAATTACAAATGCACTCTATAAGCACCTACAAAGATGTATGGGTCATGCCATCAGTGGTAAACCAGGACTCACTACTCCTACACAAGGACACCAGCCTGCTGAACCCCTGCATTATACAGGCTATACAACAGAAGAAGGACAGTAGTCCAGAACAACAGCAAATCCCAAGACATGCAGACATCCGTGACCAGGATTAGCAAGATACTTATGTTACTCATGTAATCATCCAAGGCTGACATCCACAGGTAAATAGGCATGGATTCAGAATATAACCACAAAGACTTCTTTGGCTATGTCAAGGATGTAAGCAGTAACACACAGATTTGCACTGTGCTGGTGCAATATTGCACTGAATATACTGACTCTACTGATATCACCAACACACTTGTTGATACATTCGGAGCAAGCTTCCCCCCTACAGGCCCCACAACAATACCCAAAACGTACAGTATCCCAGACATCTGAGACATACAGGTGATAATGGCCCTTTCAAACGGCATGACAGAGCATCAATGGAGGCAGATGGTGTCTCAGACTGCATCCTGCAGACACTACAAGACAAAGTGACCCCCCGCCTAATATAGCAATTCAACATCAGCCTCCACACAGGCTACATGGCCATTCACTGGCGCATGGCAACAGCTATTCCACTCCACCAAGGTGGTGACACAACTGACCATGGTAACTACCACCCCATAAGCCTGGGTAGCCTGATCTACATGGCTATGGAGCTCATCCTCATGGCACTCATTAACATAGACAATGGTAACCTCCAGACACTTGACCCAACCCAGTTCAGCTTGATTGAGTACAGATCATGCCTACTCAACCTGTTTGACATCTTACAGTCACCTAGTCTTTAGGTGTGGGGTGTGGTAGTTCACACATACTACCTGGACCTCACCAAGGGTTTTGACACCATTCCCCACTCAGGTATTATTTCTACACTCACCAGCCACTACATACACTCATACATTACAGGTTGGTTTGCCAACAGGCTTACAAACAGAACCCACATGGTAAGCCTAGCAGCCTCCAGGTCCAACTCTTGCATTACTTAGTGGCATCTCGTTTACTCAGAGATGATGTTTGCTGGCCAACAAATCCGTGTCCAAGTCAAGCTTAATGGATATGCTCCACCTATGGGAATCCATGTCACAGTAAGCCACACACTGTAATGAGCTACACCTTGCCACAACCATAACTGGAAGATGCTGGAGTGACAGATTCCTGTCACGGGTACTCCCCATGATTTGGAACTACATCCCTGATTACATTATAAGGAGCCCCTCACTAACACTCCAGGGGATCCTTGCAGAGTGGGTGGGGAACAGTGGATACACCCCAGGGATCATGCAATTGGCTCTGCTCCACAGAGGAACAGTTAGTTAATTAATGGGGTGGCAACAGCAGACACATTTTGGCTATGCTTATGAATGGCCTCGGGCAGTTAGGCATGTACCTACCTATGTACCTATGACCCTATACATACAGTATCAACACATGCTGATAGTTTAATTTACTGTTCAGGTATTGACTTACCTTGAGCAAATGGCAGTTGTGTGTGTACAATAGTTGAGGGCTGCCTATGTAGGATGCACACAGTAGACCACCTATACATGACAATTTACAGGTGGTCATGTGTGTGTGTGTGTGTGTGTGTGTGTGTGTGTGTGTGTGTGTGTGTGTGTGTGTGCCATCCATGTTTGCTGTGTGTGCAGGTGGAGAAGGGTGTCAGTCCATAGGTGCCTACACTGTCAGTGTGTGTGCTATACATTCCCTCTTTGCCAAGGCATGGGCATACTGGGCACGCCTCTGTCTACCTGTGGGGCCCAGGACAATGGTGGTTGGCTGTGAGGGCCTTCACCATTCTGTCCCTGCTGCAGCTGTTTCTGCAGGATCATATTGTGTAGCATGGCACATACTATGAAGATGTGGGCACACATGGCTGGAGAGTACTGCAAGGCTCCATCAGATATGTCCAAGCAATGGAACCATGATTTCAGCATCCCAAGCACATGCTCTATGATGATTCTGGTTTCTGCGTGTGCCTCATTATGGTGTTCTTGCATGGGTGTATGTGTATTTCTGATGGGAGTCATCATTCACGATTCCAGTGCATAGCCAGCATCTCCCACCAAGTGGCCATACGGGATGTCCCCCCTGACAAATACTTGATACAGCTGTGAGGCATGCCAGATGTGGGAGTTGTGATAGCTTCCAGGGCTGCCAGCACACACATCCATGATAATGCCCTGGGCATTGCACACTACCTGACAGTTGATAGGGGTATCCCTTGTGGTTTATGTAGCTCCTACCCTGCTCACCAGGTGGTGTCCTGATGTGTATGTGCGTGCAGTCTATTGCACCAGGTACCTCCGGATAGTCTGCCACATGGTGGAAGAGATGCATATTGCTGGCCAACTCCTCCTGCATTTGGGGGAAGTATATGTGCTCACTGGCATGTGGTAACATGGTATCCAAAAACTGGTGGAGTACCCTGGATGCTGATGCCTGTGAGATCCCCATGATATCCCCAGTTTGCCTTTGAAAGGTACCTGTGGCTAGTATTCCCAGGCTTACACATACCTTCGTGTCCACTGGGATGGGTTCCCCTCTATTTCTGGCTCTGAGGCATGGCTGGCACTGCTCAACAAGTTGCTGTATGGTGTCCCTGTCCACCCTGTAATGCTCTACTATCTCCAGATCATGTAGCCCATGGCAGGTTACTCTGGGTCTGAACACTCTTCTCCTCCTCCGGTGCCTGAGATGGTTGCCAGCATCATCCTCCACACCACCGTCAGTCTCCGACACATGCTGGTGAATCAAAGCTATGGCAGCCTCTAACATGTACATATTAAAAGTTCCCCGTCTGTATACACCAATGGTGCAGAGTGTCTGGGAATACACAAGTGTGTGTGAAGTGCTTTCACACTTTATGCTATTGTGCAATGGATGCTGCTGGTGTAATTGGGTGTGTATGTGCAATTCCAGCTGCAGGGTATCTTAATTATGGGTTTTACAGCAGGTACTACTATTGTGGGGCCTTTGGTGATAAATTACGCTTGGCTGCCGTGATTCATCCATTGCCCTTTACTTCACTTTTCAACTCGATTCCCCTCCCATTGTCAGGCATGCATTCAGCTGCCAGCTTTCTTGTTTTGTACTTTCCCAACCCAGGATTGTGCAGCAAAATGTGTTATGTAGCTGATCTACTGCAAGTTTGCTTTGTTCTGCTGTGACAGTTCTCTTTTCTTTGCAGTATGGCACCTCTCCTTTCCTGTTCTGCAGGTAGCTGCTAGCAGCCTTGTTAGCTGTTGTCAATGGCCCACTGTGAGTTCCTAGGTGTTAATTACTCATTTGTACTCCAATTACCATGCTGCAGCATTTCCTTATTGTCTTCCTGTATGCTTCCTGCTTCAGCTGTGGTTTGCACCGCGCACAGCCATTTACTGGGTTTTGAGTGTGTTTTCATCCACGTTCACATGCACTTTCAGTTACCTTGTGTGCTCTCAGCTAAGCAAAGCTATGGCTACTTCCACACCCCTATCCTGCGGCTTTGCTTAGCAACAGGCAACCTGGATTAGCAATGCTCCAATGTGCTTACAGCTAAGGTGGTGCACCCCTCTCTTGATGTCATCTTTATCTCCAGGCCACACCTTGGTGTTGTACCGCTATGCTGTGAGGTACATCCTTATGCCGGCGGAGATTTTGTGATTCAGTATTACTTGTCTCATTTGCATGGCATTGACTACAAATTCCTAGTTACCACGCAGAACACTGTCACAGACCCTTAGCAACACTTGTGCCATGGTTGTGGTGTAGCATGCGTGCCATTGACTATTATGGGGAATTCATGAAATGTGTTACAGTGCTGTTTTATTACATATAAATATATTTTCATTGTGATATGTTTGCGCACCATTGCACTGCGATTTTACTTTGCGTTAGTGTGGCCATGACATTAAATGTTATTTTTTATGTGTTGTGCATGTTTTTTTATGCCAATGGCTATATATTTAGCCATTGGCATGTATTAACAGTATAATACGTGAGTTTGGTTCACTGTCATGGCTCCAATTTTATGTTTGAAAAAATGTAAATCGTTTTCTTTGGTTTACATTTCTACATGCTTATGCTACACCTGCACCACTTCACGAATTGCTCTATACCTTCATTTGCATGCTACACTGCTGCACATGGGGTAATTAGCATACATGTGCCGGGAGCTGCGCAGCTGTGGAGTACGCTGGTAGTGCACATGGAAACAGCTCGTACCTGAATTGCTCAGCGGCCATATTTGGCATTAGATCATTGACGCTATGCCTGCGCCTGGCACAAGCTTCATGAATCCCAGGGTATGTCATTAATGTAAAGTGTGATAGATAGAAGGTTAGGGAAATCAGAGGGTAATTTGTTAATTAAGATGGAAAACAACAGACTGGGAAGTATAGAACCCTGGTGCACATTTTTGGTAAAGTGAAGAAGGTGAAAAGGAAGAGCCAATTTTAACTCTGAAATAATTGTTTAGAAATCTTGGAACCAGGTAACAGTGTTGGAACATAATCCAATTTCTTGGAGGGAGTGAAGGAAGAGGAGGTGGCTAATAAGATCAAAAGCTTACTAAGATTAAGAAAAAGTGCTCCTAAAAAGGTTTCCTTTATCCGTGCTGAAAAAGATCTAATCTGTAAGTAATCATAGTGCTTTCATTGTGCTTTGGTCAACCTAGAATCCATGCTGTTTAAGAGTGAGAAGCTGTTACTGTTGTGGACAGTTAGTTGTAGATTAGTTTTCAAGTATTTTCCCAAGTTAATTATAACACAGTGTACATATACCATGACTACCCACTGGAAACATGCCTCTTCAGAGCTGCATTTGGGTTTCTATTAAGACCGATAGAAAGACTGGCTGAACATTTAAATTAATATATCCTGCTGTGTCAAGAGTGAACCTTCATGGTGGCTCAGTTTCTTTTATTTTGACCAGAGAAGCAGCAACTAAATTGCTTATCATCCATAGCTGACCAAGTGATCACGTGACATCAGATAAAGGCTCTTCATCTCACTAGGCTTCCAACAAGATCAAAGTAATAGAGCTATATCCATTTTTAAAAGGTTTATAGGCAGAAGGCAGTGCATGCAGTAAAATGCTTAGCAAGAGATTCTTCTTCAACTACCTGAATAATCTGCTAAGATATCCCATTTCTTTTAATAACCAAAATGGTAATACTTTGTTTTGATGGTTTGTGAATTTATTTTGTGACTTTTGCATACATGCATACAAATATTTCAGGCATGAGCAATAATGTCCTTCTAGCCTGCCAGTATTTCAAACATTCATCCCCATTGTAAGTATCCAAATTTCTTCTTAAAATATCTAAACTAGTACTTGCTTTAATATACTTTGGCAGTCGATTCTGGGCATCATCTTCTTTCCCTTAGAATACCAACTAGTACAACTCTAATTCCTATATAATCTCCTACACATGTTGTCTGCTACCACAAGCATTCCTAGAGGTAGATGTCTCTAAATGCCCTATATACGTGAATAAAGTCTCCTCTTAAATACCTATTTGAAACACTGTTCAAGTTCAAATATTTAATCTTTTATGATAACATAAACTTTTAACATCCATGTATGTGCTTGGTATATTTCCATTGTACTCTTACCAATTTATATATGCTAGTTGTCTAATATGTTTTCATATTATAATTCTCCACTCTCATATGGGTCTAATGAAATATGCAAACAATGATTTTATCATTTATGATTTCTTCTTTTTATTCCATATGTTTATAATTCTCATTAACCAACTGATTGATATGATCAGAAAACCTCAATGCTGAGGCTACCCAAATATCCATATCCTTAATAAAAACAATTTCAATTACAGTGTACTGTATTAAACATGCAGCCTTCAGTCTATATATTCTAAATCTCATATGCTTAGTTTGTAGTGTATTTAGCAGCATATTGTTCTCCCTGCCCAAATGATCCATTTAGTCAAGTTCTTTGTTTAGGTTGTACCTTTCAGATCTGTGTTTTTTATAGTCTGTCTGCAGATGTAATCAGTGTTTCCATTTCAAGTCATCTGTAGATAGACTATAGAACACCTCAGGTGACACAGATCTGAAAGATACAACCTAGGCAAGTGTAAGCCTAGGACAGAGCCCCATGGGACAACCTGACTGTTTTCTAGAATTTCACCTGTCCAATTGTTATATAATACTTGCCATGTCCCATTAGTAAGCCAAACAGCTGTTTTGTCACAATTACATTAATTCCTCTTATGCAGAGGAATACACAAATGCCCTATACAGCCACTGAAACAAATGCATTGACTCAGCTGTACCCAGCAGGAGCAAAAACAGGTCTTCCCACAAAAACAAGTCACCCTGATTGATTGTAAGTATAAATAAGCCATACAACAAAAGAAATAAAATTATATTTAAGAACAAGAGGGAACCTACTCAACAGAGGAAGAATACCCTCCACACCCTGAACAAGCAAATCAGAATCAAGTCATCTGTAGATAGACTATAGAACACCTCAGGTGACACAGATCTGAAAGATAAAACCTAAGCAAGTGTAAGCCTAGGACAGAGCCCCATGGGACAACCTGACTGTTTTCTAGAATTTCACCTGTCCAATTGTTATATAATACTTGCCATGTCCCATTAGAAAGCCAAACAGCTGTTTTGTCACAATTACATTAATTCCTCTTATGCAGATGAATACACAAATGCCCTATACAGCCACTGAAACAAATGCATTGACTCAGCTGTACCCAGCAGGAGCAAAAACAGGTCTTCCCACAAAAACAAGTCACCCTGATTGACTGTAAGTATAAATAAGCCATACAACAAAAGAAACAAAATGAGATTTAAGAACAAGGGGGAACTTACTCAACAGAGGAAGAATACCCTCCACACCCTGAACAAGCAAATCAGATATCTTAAGTCCTCTAAGGCTAACTACAAGACTTAGGATCCCTAGCTAAAGACAATCATAAGGCATTCTCTAGCTAGGTCTGAAACCTAAAAAGGAATGCCCAGCATTGTGCTGATCTTATAGTGGACAGTGCCACTCACACTGAACCTCATGAAATTGCCAATCTGCTAGCCGACAGATTTTGGAATAACTTCACCCCCCCCCATCCCCACCAGACATACTCCAAGGCATTCTTGATAGCAGTCCTCTACCGAGTATCTCCAAAGAATAGGTCATGCAAGCACTCCCCAAGGCCAAAAACATGACCTCTGTGGGACCGGGAAAAATCTCAGACAGCTTACAAAACAATCTAAAACAAGACCTAGTGGAACCACACAGCATCCTCTTTAACTATAGCCTAAGAACTGGCTTTGTCCTGGCAGATTGGAGAACAGCAACAGTAATCCCTTTGCACAAAGGGGGTCCATCAACTGACCCTGGGAACTATTGACCCATAAGCCTAACCAGCCTTATATGCAGAGCCATGGAAATAATCATCATGGACTTTATCCACAAGGACATAGATGACCTTCAAACCCTTGACCTGATCCAGTTTAGTTTTGTCAAGGGTAGATCTTGCTTATTAAACCTAGTGGACCTCTTTGAGAATGTTGCCAAAGCCCTGGATGAGGGCAAAACAATACATACCACCTATCGTGATTTAACCAAGGCCTTTGACACAATCCCCCATTCAGGTATCATAGAGATATTCTCCCAGCTGGGGATTAACCCATACATTATTAGATAGGTAGCAAACTGGCTTACCGACAGAATGCACACTGTCAAAGTTGGGGAGTCCACCTCCACCAGTTGACCATTTACCAGTGGGGTACCACAATGATCTGTGCTGTGCCCTCTAATGTTTGGAGCCTATGTCTCTGAAGTCCAGGTGAAGGTAGATGGCCTGTAGCTTATCAAGTTTGGACATGACTGTAAACAGGGCATAATCATACAGTCCCCCAGTGATGTTAACATATTACAGAAAGGGCTGACATAGACAAATGACAGGTACCATACTCATGGACTATAACTTAACACAAAAATGCCTCATTATCCCCTTTGGCAAAGAAGAATCCTCTGCTAATTATGCTATAAATAGTACCCATCTAAGCTCAAAATCAGTGGTGTGAGACTTGGGAACACAGGTTGACAGCAATCTAAACTTCAATCACCATGTGTCCATAGTGGTAAGAAAAACATTCTACACTGCACATCTCATAAATAAGGGCATTGCATCCAAGATAGGGAAGTTATAGCTCCATTATACTCAGCCCTTATCAGACAACTACTTGAATACAATGCCCTTCTGTATGTACCTCACCAGACACCTGCAGCAACTGGAGAGACCACATAGGTTTCTAACCAAGAGAATCCAGAGCCTCCAAAACATGACATAGATGGAAAGACTGAAAACTTTGTCACTATACTCTTTATCATACAGGCTGCTGGGAAGTGACCTGTGCCTGGCCTACAGAGCAGTCTCAGACCCTGCTCTAATGGAGATGCTGCACATCTGCAAATCAGATGGGACAAGAATAACTCACTCCAGGAATCTCAACCTAGCCTCTGACATTAACAGAACATGCTGGAGCAACAGATATATCTTCCAGTGATTGCCACTCCTATGGAATAAGTTCCCAGTCCATGTGAAGCAGAGCTCCTCAATGACACTATTCAAGTGCAACCTTGACAACTGGATGGGTGACCATAAATTCACCTGAGGGTGGAACCTATGTCCGTCATGGACAGGGGCAGTCAGTGCTGATCACAGAATTGCTCTGCTGAGAATGACCATCTAACTTTGGTCAATAAGGGTACTCGGATTATCACACAGCTAGGCTTGTAAAAACCCTAGGGCCATTAGCCCTCTATGAACCTAGTTGTTTTAATTTAGTGGTCAGCATTTTATTTATAACTCTAACAAAGGGTGAAGATAAGAGTATATAAATTATATCACAGCTCACTTTTTAGTTTATAGCTTTTATTATATTATTATAGAACATTGTGTTAGATTTAGTTATAGATCTATTTTCAAAATATGCATGCTGATATTTTGTTTCAAGTCCAAGCTTTCCAGTTCTGACAATAATCTATCCAAAATAAACACCATTTTTTCCACAACAAGATAGTAGGTTTATGGGTGTATATGACTTTGTATTTATCTATTTATTTCTCTACCACTTTTAAGATTGGTTTAACAAGTGCATGTCTCTAATGCTTAGGAAATTCCCTATGTTTAAATGACCCACTGGATAACAGATTTACTAGTACTGTAAGTTCACAATAAAGTGTTGAATTATTTTAAAGTCATTATTACTAATTCTGTTTCCTCCCTATTTTTTGCTTGGGTCTAGTTTATATAGTACCTTTTTAATGTAATCTAATTTAATTTCAGTATCTGAAGTTACCCTGAAGTTACTAGTAGACATTACTTCCCCCTTTGTGTAGCAAAACAGTTTT
This sequence comes from Protopterus annectens, assembly GCF_019279795.1. Lineage (NCBI taxonomy): Eukaryota > Metazoa > Chordata > Ceratodontiformes > Protopteridae > Protopterus > Protopterus annectens. The sequence continues at coordinate 414,093,132 of NC_056733.1, read as the reverse complement.
GCATAATATGTTGTAAATATAATTACAATCTGCTGTGTTTGAGAATACATTTTAGAATCTATGCATAGTTTATCAGTTTGTATGCCTTTTTTCTGACCACATATCTAAAAATGGTTTCCTATGATGCTCAATATCTCTGTACAATATTTTCTTCAAAAGTTTCCTGATCTCATCTTAGACTGTTTAATTACTCTAATTTGTTTATTTCAGTTTTCAGTTATAGTTCAGCCTCAATTTCATTTATTATATTTCGTATTTGTCATCTAATATTTAAGCATCTTGTGCTTATGGAAATATATCCTTCTTACTGTGTGTGCCTAAATCCTGATGTTAAACATGATTTTGATTTTTTGCATACAAACGATTTCCCTTTCAAAACTTGCCACACTCCTTCTGTTGTCTTTCCACTGAATGCATCACTCCTGGTTCAACTGTATATTAAAAGTTCACAGCTTTGTGAGATGTAACTGTGGTGGCAGCTCATATTAGCTGTTGAAGTTGTTCAATGATCCGTAACATAAAATATGACTACATTTACATCATGGTCTTCATTAACATGATTGATGCAGGTTTTTACAAATTTATTTGATTATAGCATTGGTAAAATACATATTGTATATAACTTTGTTTCTAGTTCTTGATTGTTTGTTTGTTGTTGATGGGTAATATGGGGGACATAGGAGTTGTACTGGCTATGATTTTGTACTGGCTTATGACCATGGTAGTCTGAGAGTGTTTTTGCCCTCCGTTTTGCTCCTGACTACACCATCTGTACTGTGTGTTACTACTTAGGTCTCTGCATCATTGTATGATTCTGAATTTGTTATTGAAAAATGGGGATAAACTGATTGCAAATAGTTTACATTTTGATATGTTTATTCCTTTCCGGGGTCTGTTTATTTAGCACAACAGCTCCTTGTATGACCCTTTATCTATCATCCAAACCTAGTTTCTACAAAGAATCTTACAAACCTGGGAGCGGATGGGGTCTCTTTTTTTTAACACCTTCATTAACTTCTCATTTAAGAAACAGTAGAAGACACAGATACATTAATATTGGAGTTCTGACTAATAATGTTTTAACTACACATTGTTTACCACCTTGTTGGAAATAAGCTGTAATAGTTGTTCTAAACTTTGTAGCCCATAGAAATAAAATAGCAGTAGAATTCTCAAAACCCACATAAATGCTCCCTCACTTCCCATCAGAACTTATCCTAGTTGTGTTTCACCATCCCACCCTACACTCGCTTCACCGCTCTCGCTCTCCTATGTTTCTCTCCCTCTTCACTTCAGTCATCTTTTACTCTTCTGCCTCTGCCATGTAATTTCATGTCTCTCTCTCACTTTACAACTATCCTTCATTTTTTGACTTCATATGCTCCAAGTTTCCATTCTTAAAATGTAACTGACATCTGCACCCTTTGTTCCCTTCATCTTCATCTTCATCTTACACATTTCAGTGACAGAACTTGAAATGCTCTCCTTTTTCTCAGGAACTCTGTGGAATCTCATCTAGAGATCAAACTAACCCCAAAGCAGATGCAATGGCATTCATATAAAATCTGTCTACTTCTATTGCTCATTGAATCCAAATATAATTTTTTTGTACTTGACGTTTACCCTTCTTACATGTGCTACTTACGTGAAAGTAAATATAATATTGTATTTACTGTTTTTCATGTACTTGTCTTCTATATTGTATATGCTTTCTATACTCTGTGTAACTTTACTGGTCCTCTGTGAGATTTACCTTTTACTCTATAGGGACTACAGTAAACTGTCCTTTAACCAGAACTCAAGCAACTGGCACTCTGAAGCAACCGGCAAAACAAATCAAAGAAATGCAGTACAATTTTCATGTGTTGCACTTTCTGCCCCCCCCCCCCCACACACACACACAGAAATATACGTTATGTTTTTAGAGTTTTAAAAAGGAAGATAGGAATAAATTCCCTCTCTCCCTAACCTGAGAACAAGTCAAACCAAACAAATAGTACTGGGTACAGCATTAGTCAGGCCTATTTTTAATAGTAACTCTCAAGCAACCAGAAACTACAGTTATCCGGCATCTACCAATCACCATGGCTGCCGGTTAACTGAGACTTTAATGCATTTGCTTAGAATGACTCTCCCAGTCAACAAAAACAATAAATAAATAAATAAATAAACAAACTGAGTAAAGATCCCTCCCTGAAGGGCTCATACAAACCCATATCAATTTTAAACCATGATTCTAAAATCTTCTTAAGTATTTGTGTGAATAGGCTAGTCAGTCATCTTCCTTCAGTAATTTAACTGGACTAGATGGAATTTGTCCACAGAAGAAGCCCTTTTAGCAGACTTATCAAAATATTTGTTGATCACTGAAAATATTTTGCTCTCTGATTGTCAGCTACTACTGACAGTTATTGATGTCAAGAAAGCTATTGATCAAGTGCAACATTTTTATAGGAGACCTTGGCTCCAAATCTTTATAGACTTGTTATGTGAAATGCATAGGAGTTCTTTTGCCAGGGTTAAAGACGGGATGAGATAGATGACAAGTTTGACTCCTTTCATCTCACTTATTCTCAATATATTTGGAGCACTGAGTTTTCTCACTACCTGTGATAGTGCCATTATCCTTTTTCTAGCAAAGACTTGTCCTCATCCTGAATTCATTAAGCCTGTCTTCACATCACATCATATTTTAGCTCTGTGGTCTTATACAGTTCCCTGCATTACAGGACTTTATTACAAACCATCTGGATTTATTTTATGGACTACTACAGCATTAGAATTTGTTGTTTTTATCCTTTTATGAGTGTTTTGAATATATCGGGACTATTTATTGTTGTTTTGGCTCTTTACTTTACATAATACCTATTTTTTTTTTCATATGTTGACCTGTGGTTCTTAATAAGGAAAAAATGTATAAAAATAAATTTCCACATATAGAAAGATTGTATATTTATTTATTAAGATTTTTACTGATTTTTTTCAGTATATTAAATCACATAACGCAGGCAATTAGAGTTGCTAACTCCTGCATCATATAACAAAACGTGCTTGCAGAAGTGCATATATGACCATAAAATGGGTCTGTATCAATTTTTCAAAGGTTCAGTCCCATGAACCTTTCTTCATTGACCCCAAACCACTGAACATTCAGTTCCATGAACATTTACATAAAAAAATATTTCACCAGGGAAAGGAAGCACTTGGCCAACACTACACCAAAACACAGACCACAATATGTCAAACGGGGGCTGTTCCCCCCACGTCCCCCTAACTATATATACACCAAATCTGAGATTACGCAATGGTGGGGAAAAAGGCAAATTTGCTGTTGGCCAACTGCTTCCTTTCCCTACTTAAATCTTCCGTGGATGTGAACATTCATGGAACTGAACATTTGGTGGTTTTGGGGATGATGAAGAAAGGTTCACAAAAGTGAACCTTTGACAAATTGATATAGTTCCCCATAAAATATGCAAAAAAACTGTATTTCTTAGAATGCAAAAATACATATATAACTCTAGTAAAGCAGTCTCAAATACTATATCTGACCTTCATTTTTGTGACAAGCTAAGTAAGACAGTGTTGGTTTGAAATACTGTTTGTAGAGACTGACATTATTCAGTAGATTACTGAAGGGGAAAGTAAATACAATATTGTATTTGCTGTTTTTCATGTACCCATCTTCTATATTGTATATAACTTCTACACTGTATATAACTTCACTTAAACTGTGTGATTTTGCCTTTTACTCTATGCAACAATCTGAATATCATTTTTTTCAATGTAAATAAAAGTTTTTCTTCTGTTTAGCTTTTCTCTCCGGGCCTCCACTAAAAAGGGCCTATTTCTCAGGCAGACTCTCCCAATCAACAAAAGCAATAAATAATAAATAAATAAATACACTGGGTAAAGATCCCTCCCTCATGGGCTCATACATACCAATATCAGTTTTAAACCATGATTATAAAATTTTCTTGAATATGTTTGTGAAAAGGTTAGTCAGTCATCTTCCATCAGTAATTTACCTGTACTACATGGAATTAGTCAACAGAAAAAGCAGTTTTAGCAATCTTATCAAAACATTTTTGATCATTGAAAAAGTACAGTTATGTAAAATCTTACCTAACAGTAGATGTCCTTCTCTTCACTGTTGCAGTATTCCTTGCCAATGGGATTCCCTGCCAAGAGTAGCCCAAAGTCTGGCCAGTATACCAAAGTCTAAGGATTTTACAGATGTTGTACATCATGAATATGCCCCCCCCCTCAAGGCGTAGGGCATAAAGGTGACATACGGACATACATACATCAAACCTGAATAGACCCATGAAGAACAACAAACCTAGGAAGTAGAAGGAACATGTGCATCTAGAAGGAGAAAGGGAAAAGAGTACAGCACAAAGGGGAGAAGGGAGGGAGTTAGTACTGCAATAGTGAAGAGAAGGACATCTACTGTTATAGTAAGATTTTACACAACTGCACTATGTCATGCCAGCCCAGCTGTCTGAAATTTTGTAAATAATTTTACTTTATGAATATTGATATAATTCATACAGAAGTGTGTGTAAAGGTTAAAGTACCAAGCTAAAATGTAACCACATCATGCCTTGCTGGGTTAGAATAGAAATGTATATAAACTACTGTAATTGTGTAAATGTATATGTTTTAACAATAGAAACTAGAACATAGAAGGTCAACTTGCAAAGTTAGCTCTCATTTTCAGTTCAGTAGCAGACACAATGTATATAATTAAAAGTGTTTGTATTGGCTTGGAAGAGAAGTAATAACTAGGTTTGAGATGCAGAAGTGTTTATTTGTTTTATGACTTCCAGGGTCTTCAAACATCTGAGAAATATGTATTTTCACACAGAGATGTTAAATTCTGTTTCTGATAAATGGGGTTTACTTTGGGAACTAAAAGTCAGGTGACAAAAAATGATATCGTCCAAATTAACCCAACAGTAATATTTCATATTAATTTAAGAACTCTCTCAGAGAGAGACTGTGCATTTTGTATTTTGTCTTTGACCTGGAAACATTCACTCATTATCACTCACTTCTGCACTTGCCTTGCTGTAAGTAAGTTTTTAGGGCATAGTAACTCTTTTAGATTCAGGGCAGCCATGGTAGTGCAGCGGTTAGCATTGCTGCCACACAGCAAGAGGTTCTCTGGTTCAATCCTTGGTGGGGTGCCTTCTGTGTGGAGACTGCATGTTCTCCCTGAGGTCATGTGGGTTTCCTCTGGGTACTCCTGTTTCCTCCCACGTCCCAAAAACATGCTGTAGGTGGATTGTACGCTAAAAATTGGCCCTAGGTGTGAGTGCATGTGTGCCTTCTGTGGAAGGCTGGGCACCAGGCTGGCAACTTGACACTGTAAAACTCCACTGCCAATCATGAGCGGACTGGTGATCTGCTGTGGTGACCCCTAACCGGGAAAAGAAGAAGAATTAACTCTTTTAGATTCAGATGGGAATATAGTAAAGTTTAGCTTAGATGTAGTCTTTATTTATTTGAGACTGTCCTGCAATGTTGGTTTAAATATTTCCTGTGATTTTGAACTCTGATGTAACTGATTACTTACTGAGTTTTGTCTTGTTCTTTTACTGTTTATTTATTATTAAATATATTTAAACCTATATTTGTGGCTGATATCTGTGAGACATATTTAAGATCTTAGGGTACTTGCATATCTATTTGGTGACACTGTACAGGCCACTCTTAAATAGCCTTGCTCTTGGTCAGACTACCATTTGGATTGATATGCTGCGGTAGCATTGTCATCTCACAGTAAGACGTTGTCCTATTCGATTCTCAGCTAGAGCGTCTTCTGTGTGAAGACATGCGTGAATGGGAGTACCATCGTTGAAGGTTGTGCATCAGGGCCGGCAACTCGGCATGTAAAAATCTACTGCCAATCATTAGCGGACCGGAGTTCTGCTGTGGTGACCCCTAACCTGGAAAAACCGAAAGACACAAAGAAACACAGTAGGGTTGGACACCCTTTATTAAGGGCCTTAGAGTAGCTGATAAAGAATTGTCTGGTAGCAGCTATTACTACCTTATAGTCTGGGCAGAAGGGGGCATAACTAGTAAATCTATGCCAGCCTTTCCCAAGTGTATGCGTGTTTGTATATAAATCAAATCTCAAAGTGTGTGTGTGTAAGCTACTTGGGCAGGGACACAAAGCACTGGTTGGACAGAGAGGGTGCTGGAGGTTTTGGATTGACCACTCAGCTAAGATCTCAACCCTATAGCTGTGCCAGTGGGGAGTCTTATTGGGTATCTGGAGAAAGAGGGGGAAACCAGCCCCAGACTGACAGTCATCTCTGTGTGCTTTTAAGGGAAATTGTACTTTACTGTGTGTGTACTTGTCATCCTTCCAGTGTGTACGTTCCCCACTGTTGCCAGTGGTGAGGGCTGAGGCTCCTTTATTACTGGGCCAGTGCAGGGGTGTCACATATTAATTGAAGGCAGTAGTGGGATAGCCACATCACACATTCCATATCACTGTTATAGTATACCTTATTAAAGGGATAGTACAAGAGCTCATGAAGAAACCTGGGGGGAGGAGGAAGGCCCAGAAGGACCCTCAAGAAAACCATGCAAGATAGCCCTGCCCTGGCAAAGCCAGCCCTTGCTCTGGATGCAACATCTAACTTGTAATGCTTAGTAAGGGTATGGATAGAGGTCCAAGTAGCAGCCTCAAGGATGGAATTAGTATCCAATCCTTTGAAAAAAGCATCACAGGAATCTACAACCCTGGTAGGATCAGCCTTTACAGAGGCAGAAAGACCATTCCCATGAAAGGAGTAACAAAAAGAAATGGACTTAGAGAACCAGGAATAAATGGTTTGCTTAGAAACAGCCAAACTTAGGGACCTGGGATGAAAAGAAACAAAATGTTGCTCAGACTTGCGAATGGCCTTAATCTAATCCAAATAATATCTGAGCTGCCTATGTGAATCCAAGATGTGAAGAACCTTCTCACTAGCAGACCGCAGAAAAGGAAAACAGGAGGACTGATTATGAAACAATTCATTAACCGCCTTGGGCAGAAAAGAAGGATTAGTATGAAGAGACACCCTGTCCCTATGAAAAATCAAAAAAGGAGGAACAGCCATAAGAGCCTGGAGTTCAGACAGTCTTCCATGTACAATGCTATAAGGAAGCTGAAGCTGCAGGTTCAAAAGGAACCTGAGTCATTTTTTCAAGTACAAAATTAAGGTCCCAGGAAGCTGGAATAGGTCTCCTTGGTGTCTGATATGAAGTGCACCTTTTAGAAATTGTTTGACCTCAAACCTTGAAGCCAGAGGAGGAGTTATTGGTGGACAAGCAGAAATAGCTGAAAGGTGAGCTTTAACTGAAGAACATGCTAACCCAGCATGGAGAAATTCATACAAATAAGAGAGAATCAGAGGGATCTCCACAGAAAGTGGATCCTGGTTTTGAGAAAGGCACCAAACAGAAAATACCTTCCAACGCAGCCACCGGGGTTGCACAAGCCAGTGCATTTCTTTGTGCTGGTCCCAAGCCCGGATAAATGGGGAGGGTTGCATCAGGAAGGGCATCCGGCGTAAAACTTTGCCAAATCTTTTCATGCAGTCACCAGGTAATATTTCCATACCAGATCGGTCGAGGCCCGGGTTAACAACGACCGTCACCAGTACTGTTAGCCAACAGGGTGCTGGCAGAAATTAGGCTACTGTTGGCCGAAGGAGGAGAAGAGGCGGAAGGCATGGCCGAAGGCAGGAAGAGAGGAGAAAGGCTAGGACTGTGGTAGTGAGGGTTGGAACTTTGAATGTTGGCAGTATGACTGGTATAGGGAGAGAGCTAGCTGATATGATGGACAGAAGGAAGGTTGGTATATTGTGTGTGCAAGAGACCAGATGGAAGGGGAGTAAGGCTAGGTATATCGGAGGTGGGTTCAAATTGTTTTATCATGGTGTGGATGGGAGGAGAAATGGCATAGGAGTTATTCTGAAGGAACAGTATGCAAAGAGTGTTTTGGAGGTGAAAAGGGTGTTGGATAGAGTGATGTTTATGAAGCTGGAAATTGATGGTGTAATGATTAATGTTGTTAGTGCATATGCTCCACAAGTTGGGTGTGCAATTTATGAGAAAGAAAAATTTTGGAGTGAATTGGATGAAGTGGTGATGACTGTACCCAAGGGTGAGAGAGTGGTGATTGGAGCAGATTTAAATGGGCATGTTGGTGAAGGGAACAGTGGGGATGAGGAAGTGGTGGGTAGGTATGGTGTTAAACAAAGGAATGCAGAAGATCAGATGGTAGTGGATTTTGCGAAAAGGATGGATATGGCTGTGGTGAATACCTATTTTAACAAGAGGGAGGAGCATAGGGTGACATACAAGAGTGGAGGAAGATGCACACAGGTGGATTATATCTTATGTAGGAGGGCCAGTTTGAAGGAGATTGGAGACTGTAAAGTGGTGGCCGGAGAAAGTGTAGTTAGGCAGCATAGGATGGTGGTTTGTAGGATGATGTTGGTGATCAAGAAGAGGAGGATGAGTGTGAGGGCAGCACCAAGGATCAAATGGTGGAAATTGAAAAAGGGTAATTGTGGGGTGGAGTTCAGGGATGAGTTAAGACAGGCACTGTGAAGAGTTACCAAATAGCTGGGTAACTACAGCAGAGCAAGTAAGGGAGACGGCTAGAAAGGTGCTTGGTATCACATTGGGACAGAGGAAGGACAACAAGGAGACATGGTGGTGGAATGAGGAAGTACAGAAGAGTATACAGGCAAAGAGGTTGGCAAAGAAGAAGTGGGATTGTCAGAGAGATGAAGAAAGTAGACAGGAGTATAAGGAGATGAGGTGCATGGCAAAGAGAGAGGTGGCAAAGGCTAAGGATAAGGCATATGAAGAGTTGTATGAAAGGTTGGACACTAAGGAGGGAGAAAAGGACCTGTACCGATTGGCTAGACAGAGGGACTGAGCTAAGAAAGATGTGCAGCAGGTAAAGGTGATAAAGGATAATGAGGGAAACATACTCACAAGCGAGGAGAGTGTGTTGAGGAGATGGAAAGAGTATGTTGAGGGGTTGATGAATGAAGAGAATGAGAGGGAGAGAAGGTTAGATGATGTAGGGATAGTGAATCATGAAGTACAATGGATTAGCAAGGAGGAAGTAAGGATAGCTATGAAGAGAATGAAGAATGGAAAGGCTGTTGGCCCAGATGACATACCTGTGGAAGCATGGAGGTGTTTAGGTGAAATGGCAGTGGAGTTTTTAACCAGATTGTTTAATGAAATCTTGGAAAGTGAGAGGATGCCTGAGGAATGGAGAAAGTGTTTTGGTACCAATTTTTAAGAATAAGGGTGATGTGCAGAGCTGTAGTAACTACAGAGGGATTAAATTGATCAGTCACAGCATGAAGTTATGGGAAAGAGTAGTGAAAACTAGGTTAAGAAGGGATGTGATGATTAGTGAACAGCAGTATGGTTTCATGCCGGGAAAGAGCACTACAGATGCGATGTGTGCTCTGAGAGTGTTGATGGAGAAGTACAGAGAATGTCAGAAGGAGTTGCATTGTGTTTTTGTAGACTTGGAGAAAGCACATGACAGGGTGCCTAGAGAGGAGTTGTGGTATTGTATGAGGAAGTCAGGAGTGTCAGAGAAGTACGTAAGAGTGGTACAGGATATGTACGAGGGTAGTGTGACAGCGGTGAGGTTTGCAGTGGGAGTGATGGATACGTTTAAGGTGGAGGTGGGGTTACATCAAGGATTAGCTCTGAGCCCTTTCTTATTTGCAATGGTGATGGACAGGTTGACAGATGAGATCAGACAGGAGTCCCCATGGACTATGATGTTTGCAGATAACATTGTGATCTGTAATGAGAGTAGGGAACAGGTGGAGGAGACCCTGGAGAGATGGATATATGCTCTAGAGAGAAGAGGAATGAAGGTCAGCAGGACTAAGACAGAATATATGTGTTTGAATGAGAGGGAGGATAGAGGAATGGTGAGAATGCAAGGAGTAGAGGTGGCGAAGGTGGATGAGTTTAAATACTTGGGGTCAATAGTTCAGAGTAACGGTGAGTGTGGAAGAGAGGTGAAGAGAGTACAGGCAGGATGGTGTGGGTGGAGAAGAGTGTCAGGAGTGATTTGTGACAGACGAGTACCTCTAAGAGTGAAAGAGAAGGTCTACAAGAGAGCAGTGAGGCCAGCTATGTTATATGGGTTGGAGTCAGTGGCGTTGACAAAAAGGCAGGAGTTTGAGCTGGATGTGGCAGAGTTAAAGAAGTTAAGATTTGCACTGGGTGTGACGAGGGTGGACAGGATTAGGAATAAGTATATTAGAGGGTCAGCCCAGGTTGGAAGGTTTGGAGACAAAGCCAGAGAGGCAAGATTACGTTGGTTTGGACATGTGCTGAGAAGGAATGCGGAGTATATTGGGAAAAAGATGCTGAGGATGAAGCTACCCGGTAACAGGAAAAGAGGAAGGCCTAAGATAAGGTTTATGGATGTGGTGAGAGAGGACATGCAGGTGGTTGGTGTGACAGAGCAAGATGCAGAGGACAGGAAGAAATGGAAAAAGGTGATCCGCTGTGGCGACCCCTAACGGGAACAGCCGAAAGAAGATGATGATGACCAAACAGAAAATACCTTCCATTTCAACATATAGATTTTCCTGGTAGTGAGTTTCTTGACCTCCTGCAGAACCATAAGCATGTCCTCAGAAAAGAGGTGCCTAAGAGGGATCAAAACCCTATCACACAAGTGTCAGTTGAAGAGTGGACAAGTGAGGATGGATAAGAAACCCCCTGTCTTGTGTGAGAAGGTCCGCCCAAAGTGGTAAATTGATGTGGTTGCTCCTGGCTAGGTGCATAAGAAGAGAGAACCAGTGCTGTCTGGGCCAAAAGGGAGTCGCCAACAAGATTTTAGAGGAGGCTTTCTCTGTCTTGAGCAGGACCTTTGGACTGAGAGGAAAAGGAGGGAAGGCATAGAGAAACATCCCCTTCCAAGATAAAGATAGGGCATCTACCATACAAGCCAGAGGTCTTGGGACTCGAGTGCAAAAAAGAGGAAGTTGTTTGTTCAAAGGGGAGGCAAAGAGATTTATGTAAGGAGTACCCCACTGATGGACAATGTCCAGAAACTCATCTGTGTGAACTATCCATTTGTGAGCCTGTGTTATGAACCTGCTCAGAGAGTATGCCATTATGTTCTGCTTTGAAAGGGTATATACAGCTTGAACAGTCACTTGATACTAGATGGATAGATCACAAACTTGAAGAGCCAACCTGCAAAGAAAGTAGGACCATGTCACCCGGGTATTGTCTGTAGAGATTTTGAGAGGCCCTGGAAGAAAAAGAGAATGAAAGGTCTGAAGGGCAAAAAGGAGAATTCTGATCTTCTTGATATTGATGTGGTCTGATCTCTGATAAGAAGGTCAGAGACTCTGGACTCTGAATAGACTGAAAGAGGCTCCCAACCCCGTGTACGAGTCATCCAAAAAAGTTCCTGAGTGGGGACTGGGGGCTGAAAATGAAGTCCTGGGTTGAAACACAGCCGATGAATCCACCACTGAAGCTCAAACTTGAGCCATGAAAGAAGAGGGACTAGAAAATCCAGAGGATGACAATGTTGGAACCATACTGACTTTAGGAAGAACTGAAGTTTTCTCATGTGGAGTCTGGCTAGTGATACCATAGGAATGGTGGAGTCCATGAATCCTAGAGCCCTTTTAAACACCCTGGCTGTAACCAAAACCTGAAGAAGAAGTGACTGAAAAAAGGCAATCAGAGAAACAGCCTTGGGAGGAGGCAGGGTGACCAGCATAAGGATGGTCTGGAGCCTACAAATGAAAAACACATGATCCTCAGAAGGAACCAGGACTGATTTCTGAAAGTTTATTGTAAAGCCCAGGCTTTGCAAGAGACAAAAAGTATAATGAAGGTGTTGAAGCAAGGTCTCAGGAGAAGAAGCCTGAATAAGTAGGTTGTCCATTTAAGGAAAGATTTGAACTCCTGTCATCCAGCAAAAACAATCACAGGATTGAGACATTTGGTGAAAACCCTTGTGGCAGTAGAAAGGCCAAAGGGCAAAGCAGAACTGAAAATGCAAGGAAGAAACAGAAATGCAAAAATTTCCTTTAAAGGGAATGAGTAGGGATGTGAAGATAAGCATCCATGAGATCCAAAGCCTGGGGAAGAAGGAGAGGAAACAGGGTCTGAAGCGGTAACATCTGGAAGGAAGGGATCTTCAAAAAGGTGTTGAGCTGAGAGAGGGGGACTGGGCCCACATATTTTGGGAATATCCTACTTTCTTGAAATTTAAGCAGGTCAACATGTCCTTCATCTTGTAAGTGAAAATGTTTGGCCATACCTGTTTAAAATAACTGCAGTAGGGTTTCTAATGGATTATCTTAATCTAATTCCAGTAGATTCTGCAACAAAAGACATATTATACCATGATCCCCCCAAAACATGCACGCTGATTGGCCAGCGAGCCCGTTGTAAATCGAGTTATACTAATGGAAAAAGGTCTTAAATGGGTTTAACATGGCGGAGACAGCTTTAAAAAAAGCACGGAGGATCTCGTTGCTTTATTTTAAAGTGTCTCGCTATATTAAACCCCCATATGCAAACTTTAGCAACAAAACAAAAAAGCAAGATCTCCGTTATGTTAAATGAGTTTAACATAGCGAGATATGTTAAACTCATTAGATCTTGCTTTCTCCGGATGCCAGACATCTGCGGAAGGGCTATGCCATTATTTAAGAAAAGTTTATATTTCTCTTTTTGCTGGCAAGAAGGATAATATTACTCACAAATAGAATTTCTGTGAACATCCAACTTTTTTGGACTTGAAATTTCTCACAGAAGAAATTGCTGACATCAAATTAGCAGCTAACGATTGCAAGGTGTATGAAATAGTTTGGCTAAATGGGACTTCCCCTTCCTATTTCACAAACTAGCTATTTTCCTCACTGCTTGTAATAGTGCCATAATCCTTTTTCTTGCAAAGACTTTGTCCTCATCCTGAATTCATTGAGTGTCCTCAAAGTATACAGTTCTCTGCATTACTGGACTTTATTAAAAATCATCTATAATTATTTTATGGACTACTAGGGCATCACAATTTGTTATTCTTATCCTTTTATGAGTGTTTTGAATATATTGGGATTGTTTATTGTTGTTCTGGCACTTTATTTTACATAATACATGTTTTTTTCCTTCACATGTTGACTCACGGTTCTTAATAAAGAAGAAATATATAAAAATGAGCTGTCATATAAAGAAAGATCCTACCTTTATTCATCAAGATTTTTACAGATTTTTTCTCAGTATTTTAAATAAAATAACACAGACAATTAGAGTTATTAACTCTTGCCATGATACAACAAAAGGTGCTTACACAAGTATGACCATAACACGTGACAAAACTACATTCCTTAGGATGGATAACACATGTATAACTCTATTAAAGCAGTTCCAAATACTTTTAAGTTTAATTTTTGAGAAGCTCAGTAAGGCAGTGATGGTTTGAAATAACTGTTTGTAGAGCCTGACATTATTCGGTAGATTACTGAAGGGGAAATTAAAGAAATAGATGGCAAACATTTTTGCACTTATGAATAAAAAAATCAGAAAGCAAATGGGCTGACAGAAATAACAAAGCTGATACAGTTTTAAAAGACTGTCAATTTGTATGTTTTAATAAGCAGGGGAACAGAGTTCATTAATCTGGTGTTATTGTGTGGACTATACTTAATTTGGTAGAGGTGCTGCATATTTTTGGACAACAGAGGGCACTCTTAAACTAAATTCCTTTTCAGCATAGACGTCAGGTCATTCATAAGTACATACAAGTAAAATGATTGTTACTGTTACATATGATCTTCTCAGTATTTCTTCATAAATATAATGCAGTTTCATACTGGTTGATGATGTATGGAATATGATGCATTAAATCACTGTGTAGTGTGCTGTTAAACAGGGTTGTTATTAATTTAAATGGATTCACTGTTAATACTTAATTTGTAGATGTGATAGAAGACATTTAAAGTGCTAAATCACTGAAGAAAAACAGATATAAATCATTCTCCAGAAAAGCCTCAGGATGCCAGAGATGATGCCTCCAGGTTTCTTCTCTGAAATGTAGCTGAATGTGGTTTTTTTGTGTGTGTGTGTGGGGGGGGGGGGTGTCTTACATTTTTATACTTACATCAGATAGATAACACCCTGTAATTTCTAAGTTGAGCATCATTAGTCCTTACTGTAATGGCCACATGGAGTAATAACAGATGCTTAAATATAAAAACTGTAGGAATTTAAGGCTAACTTGCTTCTCTGAAATTGTGATTTGTCAGTGGAATGAGTTTCATGATAAAATTAAAGATGCAAAGTGTTTATTTAAAATTTTTTAAATCATTGTAAGAGGTTATTATGGTGAAGAAAAATCTGAAGTGTAGTAGGAAAGTTTAGTTTATTAAGCCTAGTCCCTGTTTTCTCTATTTTTTATGTTATGTAGGATTTTTCTACATATGACAGCTCATTTTTGTTTGTTGTTTTAACTGCAAAGAGGTATCACTGTTTCTTTGATATACTGCCAAAAGGAAAAAAGGCATTGGTAGTGGTGTGCTTGATAGACATTGACAGACCATTTTACTGAATTTTATAAACTTTACCTTAGATAGTGTAACCTCAGAGATGATATATTAAGCACAGGGATTCAGAGGTCTACAAGAAAGTTTCCATCTGCTTCATCTAGGTTCACAAAGTAATTTTTCAGATTGCATAATTGGATGTACTAGTCTGTTGACAAAATGGGCTTCAACAAAATGCCATATCCCCTCCAAAACGTTTTATATTAGATGTAAATAATAAGTCTGGTATAGTTTCCAGGAAAATCCATATGCTTCCTATTTATTTATTTATTTGATTGTTTTTAAAGGAGAACTGCAGTTACAGACTGAAAAAAACATATTTATTTAATCATATCTTGGTGTTCCCTACATTTTAACATCACTTTTTTATATTTTTAAATGCAATTCCAGAGTCTGCCCACATGGGGTCAGGCATCTTGATTTTTTAGTCTACCTCTAGATATCCCACATTGCAGTGTTTAGCTTTAAAAATGTTACATCATAACCCCTAAGTTCTGTCAATGCACTGACTTTATATGAGTTTTCACATATACCCTGCTTTCTTTTAGTCAGTCAGGTTTAGTTACCATTTCTTGCTTTTCAGTGACTACTTAAAAGGCAAACAGGGATAAACACACAGAAAAGTATTTCTGCCTGTTACATCTTTTTCTTTCTAAAGTGGCAACTTTTCATTCTTTTCTTATGTCTGAGTTGTAGTCCTTAAACTCATCTCCCATCCCCTAAACACCTTTTCTTAATATCAGTCAAAGTTGCATATTTGAGCTGTTTGCTGCTGTGATTGATTGCTCACGGCAGGAGACAAAATTCATGATCTGAAGATACTGCTCTGTGTGATTATCCCTGTTCAGGAGGTAGACTAAAAAAATCAAGATGGTGGATCTCACATGGGTAGACTCTGGAATTACATTTAAAAATATTAAAAAAATGTATAGAGTCCAAAAGTAGTGCTAAAATGTAATAAACATCAAGACTTGATGAAATAATCATGTTTTTCAGTCTGTGGGTGCAGCTTTCCTTTAAATGAAATGGTCCAAGGACCTTTGTTGCTAAAAGCAAAAGGTGTGATTCAAAAGTATGGTGCAAAATGCATAGGGATAAAGACAGGAAAAAAAACAATAAGATATTCTTTGCTTGACTTAGAAACATCAAAATACATACTTGTAGAGCCATCCATCCACAACCCCCTTTTTCTCATTTTTGCATATGGGGTTGGGGTATCACATCGCCAGTGACCATCATCTACAGCCAATGTTCATCCTGCTATGTGTTTAGCCCTGCAGCAGTTGTTTTTCTGAGCCATACACACACACACACACACACACACACACACACACACACACACACACACACACACACACACACACAGACAGACACACATGTGCACTCATACCTAGATATATTTCTGTACATCAAAGATGATGATATACACAATATTTGCAAATGAGCAATAAAGATATGTGGGAGGAAACTAAACAAAAGATAATAAAGACTGAGAAACTAGAAGCTCCTGATTATAGATGTACATAATAAGATGCAAGCAGTGAAAATATTTTTAATCCTTTTAATTTTATATACAGGCAGTAGTGTAGAAAGGGCAGGGTGAAGGGAGCAACTGCTTTAGGTGCAAAGTGTTAGAGGGTGCAATTGAGACTTCCTGTAGCAGGACTGTGGTTTGGATCTTTTTTTTTACTGAGGGGGCATGGACTGGTTGCTGTAGTAGTGGCTGCCCTTAAGCGCACTCAGGGAACACAGTCAGTGGGGTTGCTTTCTCCCTCTTTCTCCAGATCTCCAATAAGACTTCCCACTGGCACAGCTATAGAGTTGAGATCTCAGCTGAGTATCCAAGGCAAGAACTCCAGCACCCTCTTTGTCCAACCAGTGCTTCGCGTTCCTGCCCAAGTAGCTGACACACAGACTCCTGGAGGTTTGATTTACACACACACACACACACACACACACACACACACACACACACACACGTGCGCGCGCACACACACACACACACACACACACACACACACACACACACACACACACACACACACACACACACACACACACACACACACACATGCATGCGCCCTGGGAAAGGCTGGCACAGGTTTACTAGTGATGCCTCCTTCTACCCAAACTATAAGGCAGTTATGAGCGCCACCAGACACTCCTGCCAGCTACCTTAAGGCTCTTCCAAGGGTACCCAATATACTGAGTGAAATTAATATTAATACATATGGCAGTTTGACCAAGAGAAAGGCTATTAGATGTGCCCCACACAGTGTCACCAAATAAATATGCAAGTACTCTCAAAACTTAAATATCTCTACAAAGATCAGCCACAATGAAAGGTTTAAATCTATTTCATAATAAATAGTAAAAGAACAAGAAACTACTAATTATATATTCACAGTGACATCAAAGTTCAAATTACAAGAAATATTTAAAATGACATTGAAGGACAGGCTCAGAGAAATAAAGAAAAACAATATCTAAACTAAGCTTCACTATATTCCTGACTGAATCTAAGAAAATCACTATTCCATAATAACTTATTTAATAGAGCAAGACAGATGATGTGGTGAATGGTCCTTCTTGTTGTCAGGCCCAAGACAGAATATCAAATGCTCTGTCTCACTAAGAGACTTCTCAAAATAATGTCTAAAATATTACTTCTGTGATAGCTTGCAGAATGACATCACCTCTGGTCATCTGACTTCTAGTTCCCATACAAACACCCATTGCTGGAAGAAGGCAGGATTTAGCACCTACCCGTAAAAATACACACACAAGGGCTTTTGCTCAGATCTACGGCAGGTGCTGGAAGTCATAAAACAATTTCATACCTCCATTCTTCCAAAGTAGTAATTAGTTCACCCCAAAGACAATACAGAAAGCTACCTAATACAGACTTTGTGTCTCTGGCTGCATAGAAACCTGTGAGATAGCATCTTTATGGCTTAGCCTATAAAATGACTTAATTTCAGATATATTTTAAAGTTTGCTGGACTGGGGTTAACTTCCTGATTTCCGGTTGCCTCTGTTAAAATGTATACATTTAAACAATGACAATAGTGCATGTACATTTCTGTTCTCTCCAGTAGGGTGCACTGTGGATACATTTCAGACACAAGCCCTTTACAAATACCTTTTCAACACAAATGTCTGTACAAATCAGTTTGATATGCACATGACATACAGTTCTAATACATTTGTAACACCAGCATCTTGCATACATCAGTTTGATATTCACAAATTACATATAATTCTTTACAAAAGTCCAGCTAGCTGTGCTGGCAGTACCTCCTATTGTCGCAGACATATCTCTTCCTCCAGCATGTTTTATTGATGTCACATATCAGATTAATGTCCTTACAGTGAGTAATCCGTGTACTATTTGACTTATAGATATGCAACATTTCCAATAAAACAGGGTCACAGACTGCCTCGTATGCAAGGCAGAGATCATCTCTATGTAGCCTGTATGACACAGATTAAAGTGACAGTGATTTCAGATGATCCCCATAGGACAGATACTGAAGACTTGAATTTCCCTTGTAAGGAACCTTTGTGGTCTCTGCAATTATCACTGGTGCTTGGAAACGTACATAGCAAAATGGCCATTGCACTCCAGTATTGGCCTAATGAGGCAAGAGTACATGGAGGTTATAACTACTTTATATTCGGGTGACAGTGCCATCAGTTATAACATGAGCAAGATATAATGCCCTTCTTACCACTGTGGAGACATGGTGATCTAAGGTAAGGTAGGTGTAAACCTGTGTGCCCAGGTCTCTCACCCCTGAATATGTACTTAAGGTGTTGCTATTGATGTGCTACTTAGCAGGAGCATTGCTGGTACTGAAAGGAATGATACTACATATATTTGCATGGAGTTTAAGACCATGATTGTGGCAACAATCATTTGGTCATGTATGACCCTCCTGTAGGATGTTGACAAACTTTGGAGAGTCTATGACCACTCCGAGCGGCATCAGCAAACTTTGTCAGCCACAGAACTTCACTTTGTGTTTGTATGTTGGATAAATGGATTCCATACATTAGAGGACACAGGACTGAACCCTGTGAATCCCAGTGGTTACAGCTGTGCTATTGGACATGGATACCCCTATTCTGACTATATGTGTGCTATCAGTGAGCCAGTTAGTGACCTCCTCCAATGATATTACTGTTGATGGCTAGCTGGGTGAGTTTGTAAATGATGCCTGAGTGGGAGATAGTGTCAAATGGATTGACTAAGTACAGGTGGCTTTATACACAGATGTCCCCTCATCCAGGTCATTGGTGACTGCCTTGTAGATGTTCACCAGGTTTAACAAGCATGATCTCCCTTTTACAGATCCAAATAGTGTAGGGTCAAGTGTTTTTAGATTACCTGTATCTTTGTTGATAAGGTCCATGGTGATTTGCCCCATGGCCTTACATATATGGCTAGTCAGGCTAATAAGTCTATAGTTCCAGTGGTCAGTGGATTCACCACCTCTGTGCAAAGGGATAACAGTGGCCATTTTCCAGTCAGTTGGGATGCAACCACTGGTTACACTATGATTGAAAAAAGTTTTCTATGGTGTTAGTAATCCATGTTGGATACTATGTAGGACGCAGCCTGGGATGTTAACAGGTGCAATAGATGCTGTGTTTGTCATCTTAGAGAGGCCATTTACTACATGTTCCTTAGAGATACAAGATATGGGACAAGTTGTAGGGATGTCATGGTGTACATGTGCTGGGGACAGGGGAGCGAAGTGGTCACAGAACCTGTCAGCAAGCAGGTTAGCTATGTTAGCAGCCTCATCATATGGGGTATCATTAAATACGAGTTTGGCAACAATGTGGGCCTTTCCTTTTACATTACACATGTAACTACATAATGCCTTGTGATTGTTCTTTGTTGAGGAGGCTAATTTTGTCCCATACTTTGTTTTGCAGGACTTCACAACAACACTTATTTGCTTGTTTAAGCTGAGGAGGGAGTGCTTCCATTTTAGGGGGGGCTCCCTCCCTCCTAATGTGAGATACCAATGCCTACCTCTTATTGTAAAGCCTGCTAATGGCAGTTGTCCACCAGGCAGGTTTGCTGTGCCATGAGAAGCTTGTTTTGCTCCTGTCAGGTATAGGCGAGTCAATGCAGTTGTACAGGTAATTGTATAAAGCATTGTTGTAGAGTTTGGCATAGTTGCCTGCTCCATCTGAGGAGGGTGGTGCAATCAAGCTTTTTGTACCATCCCATAGGAGGTTACAGTCTGCTTTGTTGAACTTTATTACTTTATCTGCTGCAAAGGGGGAGGGTGTCGGGTGTGATACTTACTTTGAATGAGACCAGTTCGTGGTCATATCTCACCAGAGAGGACCTCACAGTGGAGGTTCTACAAAGGTTACCCATATTTGTGAGCACCCAGTCCAGTTTGTTGGCTCCCCTTGTGTGGATGTCAACCCACTGGCCTAGAGGATTGTAGTTAAAGAAGTTGACTAACCTCTGGACAAGTGAGTTTGAGCACGAGTAATCTACTCAGTTGGTGGGTAGTTAATGTCAACCAAAACCATCTTGTTTTGATGTATCTTGATAGACTCAGTAGATCCATATTAGCACAGTGGGTGTCCTGTTTCATGGAGTTGCTCCTGTAGCTGGCAATGGCTTGATTAGGTGCCCTACAAGCAGTCAATAGCACCTGCAGTTTCTCCAGGGAATCATACTGTCTAACCAATCTGGATGTGTATCTATCCTTAATGAATATGCATACATCACGTCTATAACTTTGCTCGCTTTAAGTTTGAGGTCTGAACATGTGGAAGGAGGTGTAGCCTTGTATGGCTGTGGTGCTCTCCACAGCCTTGACCCAGGTGTTTGTGACTGCAGAAATGTCTGCATCTTCCAAGGTGGGGACAGCTTCCAGTGAGTGGTGTTTAGTGGTGACATTCTTAGCATTTAGCAGCATAACTGTGATGTTTGTAGATGGTGTTTTCTCATTGGAAAGTTTTCTCTTGAGACACTGCCTAAAAAGCACACTATAGGGTTAGCAACAGCCTTGGCCAAAAGCCAAAATCCCAGGATTGACAGATGAAGACCATCTCTGGCAAAGCACTGAGATCTGTTGAGCAGGTCATCTCAGGCTGACAGATAGTGGATCTCCTTACAATGACATCACACACTAAGGCAATTATTGAAATCAATCATTTTCCATTTGTATTGAGCCATCATCTTAAGAGATGGTAAAATGCAGCTCAAGACCAAGGGTATATCTGCCTGAGACACATAGTCTGTAAGCTCAGTCATGTGTCTGCATACAATCCAGAGAGGTAAGTCATACACACCAACAGGAGCTATGATGTAGTCATAACAGTACCTGATATTGACAGACTTGAGTGCATGTGTGATATGGTGTACCCTGGCACCTCATAGAAAGCTGACCATGTCCTTTGCCTTATGTAGCCTGGTAAGAGGCACATCAATGTATCTCATGATGTAATTACCTATGAGTAATATGTTTGATTTTGTGTTTTGCCTTAGGTGTTTCACCAGTGAGACAGATGTGTGAGCTATTATGTGTACTGTGTTCTGCAGAGGTATGATTATGTGTAGTGAGCTTCTGTTTCAGTTTCTGAGGTGTCTGGTGTTTACTTATGTGTCTGGTAAGGAGCTCTGTACATATAGGTATGTGTGATGTAGGTTTGGGTGAGGTAGGAGTTGAGGTGTGCATGTTGGCAACCTGTTCATTGTCATATGTACTGACTGGTGTGTGAGAGAGCATGGATGCAAGGTTTTTAATATAGTCATATCTCTCACACGTTGTGTTTGTGTAGAGTAGGAGTAGAGGGTTGGGAATGCTTTCCACATCTCATCAGCAGTCAGTGATAATGCCATTATAGGTTCATAGGTTCATAGGTTGGTACTAAGCTATAGGTCCTAGGGCCTATACAAGCCTAGCCATAACAATTCCCTGGATATTTCTTCCCACAATATTTACTTCCCTGGACCCCTGTCTAGCCTGACGTGATAAATGGGGTGTATTTCCTCTCTCCCATCCAATCGTCAAGGTTCCTTTTGAAGAGGGCCAAGGAGGTGCTCTGCTTGACATGTATGGACAGTCTATTCCAGAGTATGGGGAGTCTCTGAGTCAGGAACCTATCCCTCCAGCATGTTTTGTTCATTGTGATGACAAGGTTTAGATCCCTGGAGTGGGTGGCTGTGAGGGATTGGGATTTCTTTAAGTGGAGCATGTCCAACAGCTCAGTGTTTGACATGGCCTTGCATGTTAAGCAGAGATCACCTCTGAGTAGACGATATGCCACAGAGTATAGCTGGAGTTTTTTTTAGATGGTCAGCATAGGGCATCTGCTTTAGGCCTGTGATTCTTTTAGTGAGGTATTTCTGTGGCCTTTCCAGCTGTTGCAGATGTCTTGTGAGGTACATACCAATTGGGGCTTTGTACTATATGATGGGTCTAATGAGGGATGAGTACAGTGGGACAATGACCTCCTTTTTTCTGGATGAGAAGCCCTTAGTGATGAGGTGTGCCACATAGAAGGATTTCCTGACTGTTGTGGCGATGTGGTTATCGAAGGTGAGACCACTGTCCACCTCTGTCCCTGAGTCTCTCATCACACTTTTGGTGTTTAGTGTACTGCCACCTATGTGGTAATTCATGGGTACATGGTTTTTCCCATAGGGGATAACTATACATTTCTTGGCATTAAGCTTGAGCCCATGGCTCTGGCACCAAGCATCTGTTTCTGTAAGGCCCTTTTGTAGAATATCCACATCATTTGGGGATTCAGTAATGGCTCCCAGTTTGCAGTCATCTGCGAACTTTATTAGCCAGAGTCCCTTAGTGTTGGCCTGTACTTCAGCAATAGATTCTTGGTTGTGTATACGTCACAGCAGGCAATGGTTAGGCAGTGGCCTGACAGATGCTTATATTTAACATGTTATCATCTTTATGTTGTTATCCTAAGGTAAAACAGTATCTGACAGTGTGGGATAACATGGTAGATTAAGTACAATGCTTTGCCAGGCATGTGGCACTTGCATTAACCATGATACTGTTATTAGGCAGGGTTGCAATAGCATACCTACAAATGTGACAATGTACAACTCCAGCAAAGTTAGAGTCATTCTGCTACAACCTTGTGGTTGACAGCCTGAGACACATTGTCTGTAGGTACTTTTTGCAGTAAAGATGTGGATGTCCGTGCATGCACAGAAAACTTGTTCAACTTTGCACTCATTATTTTCCATGTCTACAATGGCTGTCAAGCAACCAGTCAGCAATTGGATGTTGTATGAAATGATGTGGGAAAACAGAATTGTGTTTCAAAAACATAAATGTACAGTATGACATACCTAGGATATGTGGCTGGGAGAAACACATTGGCCAAAGGCATCACATCCATGTCACACAGATGTCCACCATTATGCTGTTGAAGGGCGGGCTGCATGAATTGCTGTGAAATTGTCAACTAACATGGATCACTGCCACTGTGGAGCTTGCTAGAACAACCTTGACTATCTATGTCACCTGACATTGAACATTGTGATGCAGTAGCTGTGCTCCTAATCACCATGAAGTCAGTACCATAGTCAAATCCTATGAGGCACGGAACACAAGGCATAGTACATGCAAAAGCCAAATGATTGTTCTGGTTGCTAATCAGGGCATCTACCTGGAAAAGGGTATGTCAAGCCTACAGAGACTTGCATCATGTGGGAAAACTGTGTGGATCAACAAACAGGCTGGGGTCTGCTTCTTATCTTGAGCTTGAGTCTAACATTTGGCTTCTGGTGAGAGTGAAAGAATAGGAGCTTTGTACCCCAGCAGAGTGTGGCTTTGGTGAGACCAGTAGTAGTAATAGCCAGACACCAGAAATTCAGGGCACTGCCCTCTTTTCAGCATTCCTTACAGAGTAATTGTTTGTTTTCAGTATGCACTGTTTGATTAATGTCTAACTGCAGAATAACTGTGTAAATACCCCATCCTCACCTTTACAAGGTGTACATATTAGTTTCCCCTCCAGTGGTTGCCTGTGCTCTGTACAGACTCAGACACCTTGGATGACAACTTTGTTGGAAACCATGACAGAATCAACTGCAATACCAAGTTGCACACAGGACAACCAGCATGGATTGACAAGCACTGTCCCCAAAAGTCTCAGTTGTCTGATATTTAAAGCCATGAAAAGAATTATCATGGAAATGACCATTACAGATGTAGTACACCTACAGACACTGGACCAAACCCAGTTTTATTTTGTTAAGGGCATATCATGCCAAACCTACCTGGTGGACCTCATTGAGTGGTAAACAAAGCAATGGATCAGGGGAAAATGATTCATCTACCTACCATGGCCTGACAAGGCATTTGTCACTATTAGGCCATCAGGCATTGCTGACAATCTGTAGAGGTTAGTTACAAACTATTATGCCAGCCGGTGGATAGTCAAGTGGCTGACAGACATTATCCAGGACAATTGCATTGGGGAGTCCACCACTACAATGAGGCCAGGCAAAAGTGGTCTCCCTCAGAAATCTTTCTTGTTACTGCTCCTTCTAGGCATTTACTTCTCTGCAGTCATGGCCACTGTCATTGGTCTCTGGTCGAGGCAGATGATTGCAAATTAGGAGATGTCATTGAATCCCACATTGACTCAACAGTTATCTAGGATGGGCTGACACAGACACTCAGTTGTTGTCAGAGCCATGGGCTAACACTAAATGCCAAGGAATGCACACTACTATCCCTTGGGGAAGTCATCGACCCTGGTAACTATAGTATTGACCACACACCTCCAACAGTTGATCCAGTAATCAGGGACTTATGGACACATAGATAGTGATCTAGCCTCTGACTGTCATGGATCAGTAATATTTGGAGATTCATTCTATGTTGCACAACCTATAAACAAAGGTATGGCATGTAAATCTGAGAAAGTCATTGTTCCACTGTATTTGGCATTCATCATGCCTATCATTGAGTGCAATGCCACCTTTGGTATGTAACTAACCAGGCATATCCAACAACTGTAACATCCACAGAAGTTCTACAGTAAGCCAATACACAGTGTAGATAACATGTGATATACAGACGACATCAGGGCTATAACTGTGTATTCTGTCTTCTACATGCTTTGGAGGGGAGGTGTAGTCTGCCATGCAAGGAGGTGTCAGACCCCACTGTGTACATCCTGTATATCTAAGAAAAGAGTAGCATGAGAATTACCTGTCCTACACACATACACCTTGAAATAAGACATGCTGAAGAGACAAGTATGTAGCCCAGAGACTACATCCAATATGTAACAGGCTCCCCATCCATGTGAAGTAGAGGACCAGCCTACTGCAAATCATGTGCAAGTTATACACTAGGATGGGGAACATAACAATTATAACTGATTTAGGACAAGTGTCTCTAATGTACACAGGGAAACCATAGGTAGTTCATCTCCCACACCCCGGCTTGTACATGTCTCAGCTCCCAAAACCCTGCTTACACTTATCAAGGGTATCAGACCTTGTCAGAGTTTAGGATGCATTGCAAGGCTGAAAGAAGCTCTTGTTTTTATTATTATACACATATGAACTCATTGAGCCATGCAACTATACTGTTTTACCTTTCTGATGACATTTTTCTTCTGTACTGTTATTCCAGCCTGTGCTCTGACGTTGATAGGTTTATTGCAGATGTGCACCCATAGGTGTGTCCTACACAATCCTGAAAGTGATAAGTAAACACTTCCATAAGACACCTTTCATTGTGTGACTGCAGAGCCATTACAACAGCATCCAATGTGACATACACAAAATAATGTGGTTTACTCATTACAAATGGCAGCGTACAATATCTGTAACTGACTAGTACAAGTAACATGCCAAAGGCAACAATGGATGAAACTAATTCACATAGCTTCATTTCCCTGCATTGATGAAAAGGATGATAGGGATGTGGCACAGGAATCATTACTTGCACAGAGTGTTGTCTGGGGGTGCAGGAGGCCTAGTCTGACCCAATAGGCTGGAAAGCGTGTGTGTGAGTCAGAAAGGGAAGCAGGCAAGACGGACCATGTAAATGTGTGTGTGTCTGTAGGTGACTTGAATGTGACAGTGGTGTGTGAGTGTCTGCATGAACACAGCCAAACTCAGTGCTAGCCCTACATGTCTGTATGTTGAAAAGCTTTGAGCCATGCATAGTAGAGCTGACAGTTCATCATCTCCACCCCCAAACATGAGAAATGGCTCTGCCAGGAGTTGCAATGGCACCTCCATGCCCAAGGTCAGATGTTGGGCTACTACCTCAGGGTGACTGCTGTCTGCCTGGAACATGTCCTCTATAGTAACTTCCAGGACCATGAGGCCATGGCCTGCCATGTCTTCGTATGGACAACACATTCTCCTCTGGGGAGGTGGATGTACTGCCATTACAGGAGCATGATTGCTCATGGCCACATGGTCTCTCAGTAGATGCAGTTGCTGACCTACATCCAAGAGTCTGATGCTCAACTCCAACCAAATGTTCTATCACAGACAATGCGCATTCTAAGACAGTGTATGATCTGTCTCAGACCAACGTCTTTCCACTGCATCATTTAACTGATCCAGGGTATGTCACGGTGGAGGCAGTCACAGATGTCAGACTGTGCTGCATCCATAACCCTGAGCATTCATGTGGAGTTCCTTTTGGAACATGCCTGTACCTCCATGATGGCCCTAAACATATGCCAAGTGACAAGTGATGAGACACCTTCAACAGGTGGTGGAGGGGCAGCAGGCTTCCTACGAGAACCCCTATCAATCCGCCTGTGTGGAACTTGGCCAACTGTTTGACTATGGCCAGTGTGGACACTCACTGCAGCCACAGTAGCCACACTTCCCTGTTCAATGCACCCACCCTCTGACTATCCAATATCTGTGGCGTCAGGGGACTGGGTATGCATAGGCATAGGCATACTGACTGTGTACAGTGAAAATGAGGCAGACAAGGGAAGTAAACCTATTTGACAGATTCAGCCCCTGCATACCCCAGTTGTGCCTCACTTTGACCATTGTCATCATCAGTGTCTGAAGAGACACTGACATCAGGTTGTGAAAGGGACAAAGACCAACCTCCCAGGTCACCTGCAATATAAAGGGAAAAGCATCACATTAATACCTGCACTAGTATGCTCTGCAGTACTATCTTGCAATATATGCTAGGTTGTATACACTGCTGTCTCTATTACAGTCTTGTATAACCCACAATATGATATAGTAGGACATGGGGACATTATTTTCTAATCCAAATCTGGAAGTATTTGAAAATAACAGATCTTTAAACTAGATTCCCATGAGCAAAACATAAATTATGTACACTGTTGACATTCTGCAGAACTCTGCACAGCTTACTGGTATGCCCATCTGAAAAGTCCTGACAATACTGTCAAATCAGTCAGTATAGTCACACCTACAAGGCGTAGGTATGACCCTAAAGTGTGTTCAGTCAGTACGTATCTGTACATTTGTCAATCATGCAGACAGTACATCAATTCAGCCAGCAGGCTTGGGATTACAGTTTAGCCAATACCTTGAAGTAAATCTACATCTCTGACAAAAATGTTTTGTGCTTACCAACAGCAGGAGCATGGCCTCTTCCTATTCCTGATGGTCTTGAAAAACATATGAGGGAGAGGTAATGTAAACAGCACCACATGTTACAGTATAACATTGGTACTATGTCCAAATATCTCTCATTTATGGTAACTGCTATGTTAACAGGTAGGTAGGTCACAATCTCTGCATGAGCTTAAAACTGCAGCTAACCTCCTCCCCCCCACCCCATAAAACACCTAACACCCACATAAAACTATGTACACCCTGACATAAGTCCTACAGTATTCCAATGCTGATCCAAATAAGCATACCTGGATGCTCCTCTTATGTGCAAAACAGTGGCAACCACACCTATGACATATTGTGTGATTGGTGCCTGGGAGATGTCCTGTGTTGCAAGGTTTGCCAGGAATTCTTCAGTGGCGGACAGAGGTTATTTCACTGCAGGCTGTTGATCCCTGGCCATGTCCATTGCCCACCTGCGTGCAAAGTGGATCACGTCTGTGGTACAGTGTCTCACCTCCTCATATGTGCAATTTTGGTGACCCACAGCATTTGCGTTATGGACCATTTCATCCCACAAGGCTTGTCGCTCTTGCCTATTAGCCCTCCCTCTAGACAGCAGGACTTGGTAGTGTTGTCTTAATGCCTCAATTATGAGGTCATTTTCAGCCTCAGTGAAAGGTGGATGGCATCTGGATTGCATGATATCACCTGAAATACAACAAAAATGAGAACACATCAGGATCACAAATGTGGGTGTACAGTATGTGCAGAAACAGCAATTAAGGAAGGCTATCAGTATTCCCCGCTTGATTACACATCTCATATGCAACAATGTGCCAAACATACAAAGGGTGTGGAACCAAGTAGGATAGTAGCAATAGTGACCTACTCCTGTTTGTGCCACGACAGATACTCACATAAGATCACACACCCATCACGGGAGTCCACTTGCAGTGTGGCCCATAGGAGGACCCCCCCCCATAACATATGTATAAAATACAAAGCCAAACAAATAGCTGTGTAGTATTACAGCTGCTAGCAAAGGAAGTACCCATGAGACCTGTGTCCATAGTCAACAGACAGCATTATACCCTTGCTGTAGTCTACATCCTATGTAGGTGTTACACAGCTGCAGATCAATGGCATGTCATCTGTACAGTTCTAAGAGAGGCTTACTGATGTAATCCCTATTCCCCCTAAGTATAGTCAAATGGGTCTGCTTCAGCACATATAACCGAGAAGAAAAGGCCGACAGCACGAGAAAACCGACGTCCTGGAAAGGTTATCTGAATTTCGGGTAAGTGGTATTTCAGTTTATTGAAGTAGACCCATTCAAACATATACATCATGTTGGAAACAAAATGGTTACATACCTGATGGAGTACAATACTCCTCTGTTAAAAGATACAGATATACAAGTGTTGTGCCAATGAGTTCACCATAGATAGTAACTCTCATACATAATGGTTCCCCTAGCTAGGAGTTTGCCTTTTTAAGATGGTTCTCATTAGCAGGTGATTGCCTTTAAACCAATCTGTGGTTCAGGAATGCAGATTGCAGCATGCACAACTGATTTGCAGTAATATCAGGCAATCCCATGCAACTGTTCAACAGGATATAAGGCCTCAATGTAGAATCCATGCCCTTTTTCATATTTTGGGGTGGAAAGTACTGGGGTAAACATACTATGTCGGCACAGACAGAATGTTTGTAGTAGATACTTATTACATACAGATGTGTGTGCTACAGGCTGCAGCTGATGCTGATGCTGCAGGCAATAAGCACAGTCAGAGAGGCTTCAAAATCCTCTGTGAATATATAATAATGCGTGACCTGACACTGTATGCACTTTTCTACTGTTGCAATAGGAATATGTAAACTATGTTCCTACCTATAGGCCTTTGACTTCCATCATTGAAAAGCAGACATTCCATCTGTACTGCTTTGGGTGGATAAATAGGTGATGAGACAGTCATACATATCAGAATTCATAATGGTGATGTACACATACATGTATTTTAAATGCTGAACACCACTGGATTTGAATCCAGTACCATATGGACCACAAATTAACATTTTCAAGCCATTTAACACACAGAGGTACTTAGTTTCTATTATAGCAGATGTATTTTAAAATATATTATTGCACACTTACATGCTGTTACCTCATCTACATCTATTATTATGTGCATGGCTTTATAAGGATGTATTTATAGGTTCATAGGTTCATACTAGGCTATCTGCCCTAGGGCATTTATAAGCCTAGCCAGAGTGTGTTTGGCTTTCGCCACCCATTTTAAATTAATTTTGCTATGCCCTTTTTCTAGGTTAGTATACTGTGCCTCTGTCTAACAGTGACACAGAAGTGATACCCGGAGTAAACCTACGATCTCCCATCCACTCATCAAGATTCCCCTTGAAGAGAGTCAATGAGGGACTCTGCCTAACCTGGACTGGGATTTTATTTCAGAGTGAAGGGAGCCTCTGGGTTATGAATCTGTCCCTCCAGCATGTCCTATTTACTTCAGTGCTGAGGTTCAAGTCTCTCGAGTGCGTAGCTCAATGGGATTTAGATTTTCTGTGGTGCAGCATGTCCATTAATTCTGGGTTGGACATAGCTTTATACGTCAGGCACAGGTTGCCTCTGAGCAGGCGGTATGCCACTAAGTAGAGCTGGAGTTTCTTTAACTGGGCAGCATATGGCATCTGTTTGAGCCCTTTGATCCTCTTGGTGAGGTACTTTTGGGGTCTTTCCAGTTGCTGCAGGTGTCTGGTAAGGTACATCCCAAAAGGGGCATTGTACTCAGTTATGGGCCTGATGAGAGATGGGTAAAGAGGCACGATGACCTCCCCTGATCTAGATGTGAATTCCTTCATGATTAGGTGGGCTATATAAAATGTTTTTCTAACCACTTTGGCCATGTGGTTGTCAAATGAGAGATTGCTATCAACTTGGGTCCCCAGGTCCCTAATTACTTCTTCTGTACTTAATGGATTACCACCTATGTGGTAATTTGTGGGCACTTTGTTTTTGCCAAAGGGGATGACTATACACATTTTGGTGTTTAGCTTGAGGCCATGGCTCTGGCACCAGTTGTCTGTTTCTATGAGGCCCTTTTGGAGGATGCTTGTGTCGGCTGGAGTGTCGATTATGGCACCCAGTTTGCAGTCATCTGTGAACTTGGTCAGCCACAGTCCTTCCGTGTTGGCCTGTACCTCCGAGAAATATATACTGAACAAGAGAGGTCCCAGGACTGAGCCTTGTGGGATGCCACTTGTAACTGGTTTGGAGTCTGACATGGCTCCAGCAATTCTAACCATGTGGGTTCTGTCCTTGAGCCAGTTTGCAACCCATCTAGTGACATAGGGGTTTATATTTATGCTGGTGAGCTTATCTATAATGCCCGAGTGAGGTATTGTATCAAAGGCTTTTGCGAGGTCCAGGTAGGCTGTGTGAACCACCTTCCCCTCGTCAATGGCCTTGGTGACTGTTTCAAAGAAACTGACCAGGTTTAAGAGGCATGATCTGCCCTTAACAAAGCCGAACTGGGTAGGATCCAGTGTCTGTAGGTCCCCAATATCTTTATTTATGAGGTTCATGATGATCCTTTCCATAGCTTTGCAGACCAAGCTAGTCAGGCTTATGGGGTGATAGTTTCCAGGATCCGTTGAGGCACCACCTTTGTGGAGAGGGACCACTGTTGCTGTACGCCACTCTTTGGGTACATATCCTGTAGTAAGGCTGAGATTGAACAGTAGTTTTATGTTTGGGTTTAGCTCTTCTTGGAGTTCATGTAGGACAGCCCGGGACACCATCTGGTCCCATTGATGCTGTGTTTTTTGCTTTGCAGAGGGTGGCTCTTACCTGAGCATCTGAGATGTCAGGGGGGCAGCACTCTGCTGGGATAGATATTTGCCCTTTTGGTGGGGAGAAGTTTGTGCTGAACCTGTTAGCTAGGATGTTGGCAATGTCTGTGGGTTTGATGTATTTTTTTGTCATTTTGGACTAATTCTGAGCATATCTGGGAATTCCCACCCAGGTTCCTAACATAACTAAAGAAAGCCTTGTGATTATCCTTAGTGTCCTGTGCAATTTTTCTCTCGAAGCTGGCCTTAGACGATATTATGAGTGCCCATAGTTTTTTGCTAATACTGATCAGAGATGCCTTCCCTTTTTGGGATTTTGCTCTATCATGTAGTAGCTTCCTCCTTCTATTGTATAGTTTGTTTATG
This sequence comes from Protopterus annectens, assembly GCF_019279795.1. Taxonomy (NCBI): domain Eukaryota; kingdom Metazoa; phylum Chordata; order Ceratodontiformes; family Protopteridae; genus Protopterus; species Protopterus annectens. Next base: position 414,061,671 of record NC_056733.1, on the reverse strand, counting down.
GCTGGGGTCCACCAGACAGGACGTCTGCCTTTGGAGGATTGGGTCTTGGTTTTATTTGGGATTGCATGATCCATGCATTCCTGAAGGTGTTCATAGAATGCGTTTATAAAGGATTCTGCGGTCTGGGCCATATTTTTCACAGGCTCGGGGGCTTTGAAGGATTCCACCTCGGTTTTGAGGAGTGTGAAATTTGCTTTAGACAAGTTTTTCACTGTGGTTTTCTGGGCAGGGGGTGGGGTCGGGATGTGAATATCCAGTGAGATTAGTTTATGGTCTGATCTTACCAATGAGGGATACATTTCTGGTCTGGAGCATAGAGTCCCCATGTTGGTGATGATCAGGTCCAGCATGTTTTCCCCTCTTGTGGGAGTGGTGACAAGTTGTTCCATAGCATTTGAGTTTATAAATTCTAGGAACCTTTGGGCTAGGGTGTTGGAGCTAGACAAATGCTCCCAGTCTATGTTTGGGTAGTCGAAGTCACCCAATATAATGGTGTTTGGAGAGACCTTCATATTTTCCATTGTTCTCAGGAAGGCCGAGTGGGGTTCCTGGGTTTGGGAGGGTAGTCTGTAGCAGTTTATAAACTGGAAGGCAGTTTTACCCACTGTTAGTTGCACATGGATAGTCTCTGATGCTTCGTGCTGTGCCACCAACCTGGAGGTGTGGGTATCTTTGACGAATATTGATACTCCCCCTCCTTTTGTGGTTTGGTCCAAGTTTTCGGGCCGAAAAGCATGGTATGAGGAATAACCTGGTAGTGCTGGGGTGCTCTCGGGAGCCTTGAACCAGGTTTCTGTTACTGCACAGATATCGATGTTCTCCATGCTAAGGAGAGTTTCGAGTGCATGCATCTTGAGGTTTAGACTTCTGGCATTGAGTAGCATTACTCTTAGTTTCTTATCCCTTGTGATACCTATGGAGGTGGGTTTGTCTTTTGAGCCTTGCCTAAAAAAGGCACTATGGGGAAAGCAAGAGCCTTTGCCAATATCCAAAAGCCCAGGGGTGACAGGTGCAAGCCGTCCCTAGCAATAGTTGTTGCTGTACAAAAAATGGATAGCTATGGTTCTTTCCTGCACCCTTCCTGCACATACCTACCTACCATTCACTATGTATTTCCCCCTGCTTGCACCCCCTTTCACCACTGCCCTATTTCTCCACCAGAGTCCCGGTTAAGCACCTATATTTCCATTAACCTTTTATCAGGTGTATTTTTAAATGTTGCAGATATAATTGCACAATTACCTGCTGTTAGACACCTCACTTACATCCATTATTATGTGTCTGGCTTTGTAGTGATGTGTTCCTATACCAGAGTCTGAGTTACATTCCCATTTTTCTATTATTCTTTTATCAAATTTATAAGACATGGCATGGTGTGCAGCATTGCTTAAATATGCTTAATGATGGGAAAATGGCAAGTATTATATTTTGCTTAAAACACCTGTGTTAATGAGCAGCTGTGTGGCTTGGCAGGTTGATGCACTGGTTTGTATGTGCGATGGCCCTGGGTTTGAAATAGGGCACATGTGTACTTTTTGAATGTGATTATTATTTTCTTTCACACAAATATATCAATATATCACCATTTAGCTTAGTTTCGTGATGCTGTGCATCATGCAGCATCAGGGAAAAAATCTTTAAGAAATGAAAAATGGGGAGATAGGACAGTGGTGAAAGGGGGTGCAAGCAGGGGGAAAAACATAGTGAATGGTAGGTAGGTATGTGCAGGAAGGGTGCAGGAAAGAACCATAGCTATCCATTTTTTGTACAGCAACACCTGTGCACTTTAACCGATTTTTTAGCTGAATTTGCAGTCACCCCCAAAGAGAGGGGTGAGGACAACATAAGTGCATTGTCAATCCAATTGGACCTAATTAAGTGTGTCCACTGGACACGTGTGCAAAATGCAGAGCTATGTATGGCACAACTTTTTTTTTTTGAGACAGGTGCCCATTTTCTTTTTTTTTAAGATGGAATGTTGGGGAATGTATATAGGTATGTGTGGGGGAGGTAAGTTGGGAAGGTGAGGAAGATTTTGCAGACAGGCAAGACAGCAGACAGGGTTGGTGTGTAACACAAGAGAGGGGTGAACACCTTGTTTGGGGAGGGTTTTGTGAAATCCCAGTCCCATGGATGTCAGACATTGTAGCAGTATGACTCAAGTCCTCACCCATGGGACTGTCAGCACTGTACCTTCACTGGTCCTGTGGAGGCAGTGGTTGATGCTGGTGCTTCGGGTGAGGCTGCCCCACCAGGATGGACAGGATGCTCTCCCTCCGGCATAGGCATGCACCAACAGTTTGGCACAGCAGCCTACGCGCCATGCCTGGCAGTTCATCACAGGTGACATAAGCACCCGCTCCACTTCCACTCCCAGAGGGCACCCACCCCCAGCCTGTAGTGTGGAACTACTCGATGGAGTAGGTAGTACAGGAGCAACAGAGGAGACTCCACTAGGCTGCATCCCAGACACCCAGGGCCCTGGTGCTAAAGCCGGGGGAGCCAAGGTAGGTAGATCACCTGGAACCGGCTTAACTTGTCATGCTGTAGAAAATTAAATATAAAGATTAGGTAAAAATAAACATAACCAAACAACTATAATTAATAACATAATAGAAAATAATAATAAGTAATGGAAAGAAATAGAAAGGAATATAATGAGGAACACAACAATAAATAACGTAAATGAAAGTATTTTAACAGCAAAACAGTATTAAATTATACATGAGGCCAACATAAGAGGTAATTACAAATAATATATTAATATTAAATCATAATAATAAATATAATAAATAAATTAAAGAAGTGAAGGGGTGGGGTGAAAGATAAAAAAGAACATTGGTAACTACGCAGATAATACAACTACACAGATTACTACATACTTCTATACATGTCAGATTTCAGTTGTGAGAACAGTGACTGCAACTATTGTATAGATGATGTTGCACATATATAGCTCTCTGACTGTTAGCATGGGACATTATGGGCCAGACCCTACCAAATGATGGTAGAAAGGCACAACTACATGGAACATTTTTACATAGTGTGCTCATACATTAGTAGCAAGGTGTTCTGATAACAGATTTTCCATTAAATTGCATTCCAAGTAATGTCATATATCTGCAAATCAAAGTCCTGGCATATGGGGCAGCAGTCATTACATTCTGCAAAAATCGTGACATTTGAGAGGTATGACACCTTGTCATTTCTCAGCTGGCTGCCATGCGATTAGAACCCACAAGCAGTGACTATAGGAATAATGTGCACTTTATTTGAATATAATGAATTCTCAAAGCGCCATCTCCGTTAAGACATTTATTGCAACATTTTGTGTGAAATCATACATTTACACACATGCATAGCTGTGTGTGGCATCTGATTGGAAACCAAAAACAGTGAACACAAGAATAATGTGCATTTTATTTGAAAACATTAGTTATCAAAGCACCATCTCCTTTTACACTATAATGCTTAATGTCACATGAAATCTGACAGTTACACACATGTATCATCTGCCTAAGACGTCTGTTAACTTATCCTTATATCCTGTTCATTTACTGAATGCTATCTACAGCATATTTCAGGAAAAACTATCAGAACTCAAGCTTGACCCTTAATCTGGGTATTGCACTACATTTATTTTTGACATTTGTTGGTACATTATTTATTCATACAGATGTAACAGTTGACTCGTGTCAGATTAGAAAACACATGCAGTCAGTACAGGAATAGTGAACCCTTGATTTGAAAGCATTACTTATCAAAGACCATAGCCTGTTACACTTCATTGCTTAATGTTGCTTGAAATCTGGTATTTACACGCATGTACTGCTGTGTAGGACGTGTGTTAACATAACCGTATACCCTATTCATTTACAGAGTGCATCTACAGCATAGTTTGGGAAAAATTATCAGAACTCAAGCTTGACCCTTAATCTGGGTATTGCACTACATTAATTTCTGACATTTAACTGGTGTTGGATTAGAATGCACAAAGCACAATCTCCTTTTAAACTTTATTGATAATATTGCTTAAATCTGTCATTTAGACACATGGATACCTGCCTAGGACTTCAATTAACGTACCCATATACCATGTTCAGTGTAAGATACAGCATTATTCCAGACAAAATGAGCAGTACACAGGCTTGAACCTTACTCTGAGTATTGCACTACATTTATTTCTGACATCTGTTGGTGCATTCTTTACTCATTTACGTGTAACAGTTGACTGTTGTTAGATTAGAACATACATGCCATGAATACAGGAATAGTGAACACTTTTTTTGAAAAGATTACTTATCAAAGCACCATCTCCTTTTAAACTTTATTGATAATGTTGCTTTAACTCTGGCATTTACACACATGGATAGCTGTCCAGAACTTTAGTTAACTTACCCATATACCATGTTCATTTACTGAGTGCAATATACAACATTATTTCAGACAAAATGAGCAGAACACAGGCTTGAACCTTACTCTGGGTATTGCAGTAATTTATTTCTGGCATTTCATGGTGCATTCTTTATTCACTTACATATAACACCTGACTGGTGTCAGATTAGAACACACATGCAGTGAATAAAGGAACAGTGAACACTTATCAAAGCACCATCACTTTTTAAAATGTATTCATTAATGTTGCTTCAACTCTGGCATGTAGATCATGGATAGTTGTCTAGGACTTCTGTAACAAACCCATATCCCCCATTCATTTATTGATTGCACCCTGCAGCATATTTCAGACAATGTGCAGACCAGAACAGTGACTGTTAATCTGGGTAGACCCCAACATTAACTAATGGTTGGAAGCTATGCTACACACTACTGCATGCTTACTATACTACACAGTACGGCATGCTTACTTGCTTTTACTTGCTTTACCATTTCAGGTAGGCAGTGACACATTAATAAAGATATAAGATGCCCCAGGTATGTCATATATCACCGTTAAGACCGCAAAATCTGCATTTACTTTATTGTATTATTAAGTTATGCATTAAGTTATTACTTTGATGATTTTCCTACTTACCACATGATTGCCTCATCCTGGTGAAGCGCCATGCATGGGACTGAGCATTGCGAGGCCTCTCTTCTGCAGAAGTGGTAAGAGAAGTAAACTATTATGCATACTAGTTTTGCATAAATTCAGCTTGTATGTTTATAAATTATTGAAAAACATACTTGCATATCTGTGGAGTGTGCCCAGTCCTAGCCTGTTTGACCCAGGTGTCCAAGGTTCCACTCTTCCTACTCCTCAGGCCATTGTAGGGGTGACAACAATGCTCACCAGTGCCTACGATACCAGTAGCACTGGTTAGGTCCCTTGCCAAATTATCCCAGGCCTCAGGCTTGCACTCTGAGCCCTGGTAGTCACCCTGCAGCAGCCGGGGTCCATAATGCTCTACCAGAAGTCCAACAAATACTCTGGACTCCTGCATTCCCCACTTTTGCACATGAAAGCACACTCCCTCACCTGCAGCAGCAGCCATATCCACAGCCAAGGTAAGACTCCAAAGAATTATGCAAAATTCCCATCTATTGGTCTTTATATAGGCTGCATTCCTGCCCTTGCACATTATACTGTAACTTTTATAAAAGCACCACGTCACTTAGCATCATGCAGATTCACACAATCCATGTTTAAGTGAAGCTTAGCTTTGTGCAAACTGGAAAGGTTAACCATGTTTAAGTGCTGGTTAGCATCGCACAACCTTTCTAAATGTAACAATTTTTTAATTTAAACTAAACTGGTGTTTCAATTACAGCAATACATGTAAAAAGCATGACTACTAAAAACTTGAACTCAAGACCTACTACACTGTAGCTTATGACTCAACCTATCTTGCCACCGGGATAGTGAAGGGAGCTCCTATATCTTCACATATACTACAAAGGAGCCTGTAAGCATAGTGCAGCTTTGCTGTATGGGTTTGCACATTGCTAAGCACCACAGAACTACAATAATTGAATGCATCCGGTTTCTATTTTTAGATGTCTATAGGATTGTCTACTGCATCTGTAAGCAAAGCTAAGCATAGCTAAGCAATGCACTGCACCGTGCAAATAAGCACATGAAAAAAACAAAATAAAAATTAATTAAAATTGAATACATCTGGTTTCTATTTTTAGATGTTTAGTGGATGTCTACTGTATATTGTAAGTAAAGTTAAGCATAGCTAAGCAATGTGTTGCATTATGCAAACAAGCATATAAATGTAAAAAAAAATTAAACTGCATTTTAGTGAAGTTAAATCTATTGTACACCTTTCAGTCCAGGTTTATAGGTTCATAGGTTCATAGGTTCATACTAGGCTATCTGCCCTAGGGCATTTATAAGCCTAGCCAGAGTGTGTTTGGCTTTCGCCACCCATTTTAAATTAATTTTGCTATGCCCTTTTTCTAGGTTAGTATACTGTGCCTCTGTCTAACAGTGACACAGAAGTGATACCCAGGGTAAACCTACGATCTCCCATCCACTCATCAAGATTCCTCTTGAAGAGAGTCAATGAGGGACTCTGCCTAACCTGGACTGGGATTTTATTCCAGAGTGAAGGGAGTCTCTGGGTTATGAATCTGTCCCTCCAGCATGTCCTATTTATTTCAGTGCTGAGGTTCAAGTCTCTCGAGCGCGTGGCTCGATGGGATTTGGATTTTCTGAGGTGCAGCATGTCCATTAATTCCGGGTTGGACATGGCTTTATACGTCAGGCACAGATCGCCTCTGAGCAGGCGGTATGCCACTGAGTAGAGCTGGAGTTTCTTTAACTGGGCAGCATATAGCATCTGTTTGAGCCCTTTGATCCTCTTGGTGAGGTACTTTTGGGGTCTTTCCATGTGCTGCAGGTGTCTGGTAAGGTACATCCCAAAAGGGGCATTGTACTCAATTATGGGCCTGATGAGGGATGAGTAAAGAGGCACGTTGACCTCCCCTGATGTAGATGTGAATCCCTTCATGATTAGGTGGGCTATATAAAATGTTTTTCTAACCACTTTGGCCACGTGGTTGTCAAATGAGAGATTGCTATCAACTTGGGTCCCCAGGTCCTTAATTACTTCTTCTGTGCTTAATGGATTACCACCTATGTGGTAATTTGAGGGCACTTTGTTTTTGCCAAAGGGGATGACTATACACTTTTTGGCGTTTAGCTTGAGGCCATGGCTCTGGCACCAGTTGTCTGTTTCTATGAGGCCCTTTTGGAGGATGCTTGTGTCAGCTGGAGAGTCATTTATGGCACCCAGTTTGCAGTCATCTGCAAACTAGGTCAGCCACAGTCCTTCCGTGTTGGCCTGTACCTCCAAGAAATATATACCGAACAAGAGAGGTCCCAGGACTGAGCTTTGTGGGATGCCACTTGTAACTGGTTTGGAGTCTGACATGGCTCCAGCAATTCTAACCATGTGGGTTCTGTCCTTGAGCCAGTTTACAACCCATCTAGTGACATAGGGGTTTATATTTAAGCTGGTGAGCTTATCTATAATGCCCAAGTGGGGTATTGTATCGAAGGCTTTTGCGAGGTCCAGGTAGGCTGTGTGGGCCACCTTCCCCTCGTCAATGGCCTTGGTGACTGTTTCAAAGAAATCGACCAGGTTTAAGAGGCAGGATCTGCCCTTAACAAAGCCGAATTGGGTAGGATCCAATATCTGTAGGTCCCCAATATCTTTATTTATGAGTTCCATGATGATCCTTTCCATAGCTTTGCAGACCAAGCTAGTCAGGCTTATGGGGCGATAGTTTCCAGGATCAGTTGAAGCACCACCTTTGTGGAGAGGGACCACTGTTGCTGTACGCCACTCTTTGGGTACATATCCAGTAGTAAGGCTGAGATTGAACAGTAGTTTTATGTTTGGGTTTAGCTCTTCTTGGAGTTCATGTAGGACGCAGCCCAGGACACCATCTGGTCCCACTGATGCTGTGTTTTTTGCTTTGCAGAGGGTGGCTCTTACCTGAGCATCTGAGATGTCAGGAGGGCAGCACTCTGCTGGGATAGATATTTGCCCTTTTGGTGGGGAGGGGGGGGAGAAGTTTGCGCTGTACCTGTCAGCTAGCATGTTGGCAATGTCTGTGGGTTCGATGTATTTTTTGTCATTTTGGACTAATTCTGAGCATATCTGAGAATTCCCACCCAGGTTACTAACATAACTAAAGAAAGCCTTGTGATTATCCTTAGTGTCCTGTGCAATTTTTCTCTCGAAGCTGGCCTTAGATGATTTTATGAGTGCCCGTAGTTTTTTGCTAATACTGATCAGAGATGCCTTCCCTTTTTGGGATTTTGCTCTATCATGGAGTAGCTTCCTCCTTCTATTGTATAGTTTGTTTATGGCTGGGGTCCACCAGACAGGACGTCTGCCTTTGGAGGATTGGGTCTTGATTTTATTTGGGATTGCATGATCCATGCATTCCTGAAGGTGTTCATAGAATGCGTTTATAAAGGATTCAGTGGTCTGGGCCATATTTTTCACAGGCTCGGGGGCTTTGAAGGATTCCACCTCGGTTTTAAGGAGTGTGAAATTTGCTTTAGACAAGTTTTTCACTGTGGTTTTCTGGGCAGGGGGGTGGGGTCGGGATGTGAATATCCAGTGAGATTAGTTTATGGTCTGATCTTACCAATGAGGGATACACTTCTGGTATGGAGCACAGAGTCCCCATGTTGGTGATGATCAGGTCCAACATGTTTTCCCCTCTTGTGGGAGTGGTAACAAGTTGTTCCATAGCATTTGAGTTTATAAATTCTAGGAACCTTTGGGTTAGGGTGTTGGAGCTAGAGTAATGCTCCCAGTCTATGTTTGGGTAGTTGAAGTCGCCCAATATAATGGTGTTTGGAGAGACCTTCATATTTTCCAGTGTTCTCAGGAAGGCCGAGTGGGGTTCCTGGGTTTGGGAGGGTGGTCTGTAGCAGGCTATAAACTGGAAGGCAGTTTTACCCACTGTTAGTTGCACATGGATAGTCTCTGATGCTTTCGCTGTGCCACCAACCTGGAGGTGTGGGTATCTTTGACGAATATTGATACCCCCTCCTTTTGTGGTTTGGTCCAAGTTTTGGGGCCGAAAAGCATGGTATGAGGTATAACCTGGTAGTGCTGGGGTGCTCTCGGGAGCCTTGAACCAGGTTTCTGTTACTGCACAGATATCGATGTTCTCCATGCTAAGGAGAGTTTGAGTGTGCATCTTGAGGTTTAGACTTCTGGCATTGAGTAGCATTACTCTTAGTTTCTTATCCCTTGTGATACCTATGGAGGTGGGTTTGTCTTTTGAGCCTTGCCTAAAAAAGGCACTATGGGGAAAGCAAGAGCCTTTGCCAATATCCGAAAGCCCAGGGGTGACAGGTGCAAGCCGTCCCTAGCAATAGTTGTTGCTGTACAAAAACTGGATAGCTATGGTTCTTTCCTGCACCCTTCCTGCACATACCTACCTACCATTCACTGTGTATTTCCCCCTGCTTGCACCCCCTTTCACCACTGCCCTATTTCTCCACCAGAGTCCCGGTTAAGCACCTATATTTCCATTAACCTTTTATCAGGTGTATTTTTAAATGTTGCAGATATAATTGCACAATTACCTGCTGTTAGACACCTCACTTACATCCATTATTATGTGTCTGGCTTTGTAGTGATGTGTTCCTATACCAGAGTCTGAGTTACATTCCCATTTTTCTATTATTCTTTTATCAAATTTATAAGACACGGCATGGTGTGCAGCATTGCTTAAATATGCTTAATGATGGGAAAATGGCAAGTATTATATTTTGCTTAAAACACCTGTGTTAATGAGCAGCTGTGTGGCTTGGCAGGTTGATGCACTGGTTTGTATGTGTGATGGCCCTGGGTTTGAAATAGGGCACATGTGTACTTTTTGAATGTGATTATTAATTTTTTTCACACAAATATATCAATATATCACCATTTAGCTTAGTTTCGTGATGCTGTGCATCATGCAGCATCAGGGAAAAAATCTTTAAGAAATGAAAAATGGGGAGATAGGACAGTGGTGAAAGGGGGTGCAAGCAGGGGGAAAAACATAGTGAATGGTAGGTAGGTATGTGCAGGAAGGGTGCAGGAAAGAACCATAGCTATCCATTTTTTGTACAGCAACACCTGTGCACTTTAACCGATTTTTTAGCTGAATTTGCACTGTCACCCCCAGAGTGTGTTTGGCTTTCGCCACCCATTTTAAATTAATTTTGCTATGCCCTTTTTCTAGGTTAGTATACTGTGCCTCTGTCTAACAGTGACACAGAAGTGATACCCAGGGTAAACCTATGATCTCCCATCCACTCATCAAGATTCCTCTTGAAGAGAGTCAATGAGGGACTCTGCCTAACCTGGACTGGGATTTTATTCCAGAGTGAAGGGAGTCTCTGGGTTATGAATCTGTCCCTCCAGCATGTCCTATTTATTTCAGTGCTGAGGTTCAAGTCTCTCGAGCACGTGGCTCGATGGGATTTGGATTTTCTGAGGTGCAGCATGTCCATTAATTCCGAGTTGGACATGACTTTATACGTCAGGCACAGATCGCCTCTGAGCAGGTGGTATGCCACTGAGTAGAGCTGGAGTTTCTTTAACCGGGCAGCATATGGCATCTGTTTGAGCCCTTTGATCCTCTTGGTGAGGTACTTTTGGGGTCTTTCCAGTTGCTGCATGTGTCTGGTAAGGTACATCCCAAAAGGGGCATTGTACTCAATTATGGGCCTGATGAGAGAGTAAAGAGGCACAATGACCTCCCCTGATCTATATGTGAATCACTTCATGATTAGGTGGGCTATATAAAATGTTTTTCTAACCACTTTGGCCACGTGGTTGTCAAATGAGAGATTGCTATCAACTTGGGGTCCCCAGGTCCTTAATTACTTCTTCTGTGCTTAATGGATTACCACCTATGTAGTAATTTGAGGGCACTTTGTTTTTGCCAAAGGGGATGACTATACACTTTTTGGCATTTAGCTTGAGGCCATGGCTCTGGCACCAGTTGTCTGTTTCTATGAGGCCCTTTTGGAGGATGCTTGTGTCGGCTGGAGAGTCAATTATGGCGTCCAGTTTGCAGTCATCTGCAAACTTGGTCAGCCACAGTCCTTCCATGTTGGCCTGTACCTCCGAGAAATATATACCAAACAAGAGAGGTCCCAGGACTGAGCCTTGTGGGATGCCACTTGTAACTGGTTTGGAGTCTAACATGGCTCCAGCAATTCTAACCATGTTGGTTCTGTCCTTGAGCCAGTTTACAACCCATCTAGTGACATAGGGGTTTATATTTAAGCTGGTGAGCTTATCTATAATGCCCACGTGGGGTATTGTATCGAAGGTTTTTGTGAGGTCCAGGTAGGCTGTGTGGGCCACCTTCCCCTCATCAATGGCCTTGGTGACTGTTTCAAAGAAATCGACCAGGTTTAAGAGGCAGGATTTGCCCTTAACAAAGCCGAATTGGGTAGGATCCAATGTCTGTAGGTCCCCAATATCTTTATTTATGAGGTCCATGATGATCCTTTCCATAGCTTTGCAGACCAAGCTAGTCAGGCTTATGGGGTGATAGTTTCCAGGATCAGTTGAGGCACCACCTTTGTGGAGAGGGACCACTGTTGCTGTATGCCACTCTTTGGGTACATATCCTGTAGGAAGGCTGAGATTGAACAGTAGTTTTATGTTTGGGTTTAGCTCTTCTTGGAGTTCATGTAGGATGCAGCCCGGGACACTGTCTGGTCCCATTGATGCTGTGTTTTTTGCTTTGGAGAGGGTGGCTCTTACCTGAGCATCTGAGATGTCAGGGGGGCAGCACTCTGCTGGGATAGATATTTGCCCTTTTGGTGGGGAGGGGGGGAAAAGTTTGCGCTGTACCTGTCAGCTAGCATGTTGGCAATGTCTGTGGGTTCGATGTTCTCCATGCTAAGGAGAGTTTCGAGTGCGTGCATCTTGAGGTTTAGACTTCTGGCATTGAGTAGCATTACTCTTAGTTTCTTATCCCTTGTGATACCTGTGGAGGTGGGTTTGTCTTTTGAGCCTTGCCTAAAAAAGGCACTATGGGGGTAGCAAGAGCCTTTGCCAATATCCGAAAACCCAGGGGTGACAGGTGCAAGCCATCCCTAGCGAAGGATTGTGGCTTGTCGAGCATGTCATCCCAGGCTGACAGGCGTTGGATCCCCTTTGAATGACATTAATACTTAAGCCAATTGTTGAAATTGATCATCTTGTCTTCATATTGTGGCATCATTCTTGGTGAGGGTAAGATGCTACTCAAGGTCAGGATCATACCAGCCTGGGCTACATGCTCAGAGAGCTCCTCTATGTCTCTTTTCATGTAGTCCAGGGAGGTACGTCTCAGGTCATTCACACCAGCATGGACAATAACTGAGTCATGTTTGTACTTGCCTTGGCGTGATCTGAGTGCTTGTGTTATGTGGCGGATCCTAGCACCCAACAGGCAGCTCACCGTGACCTTCTCCTTGTTCAGCCTGGTGAGTGGGACGTCAGTGTGCCTGATGATAGAGTCACCTATTACAAGTGTATCAGGTGTGTTGTTTAGCCTTTAGGGCTGTGACTGTTCAGCACACTGGCTTTGTGAGCTATGTGTTGCATGTGTTTTGTTTTGGGGTAGCGGTTGCTTGGGTGTCTGCTTTGGAGGTCTCTCCTGCTTAGGCAAATTTTTATTTAGAGCCTCCGAGTATGTTTTTGTGTGTTTATGTGTTTGGTTTGCTGTCATGGTAGGTCTATGTGAGACTGGAATTGTAGTGAGTGTGGTTTCCTTCTCCTCCCTACTGGTTACGCCAGTACTGAGTTGAGAGAGCTTAGCCTCCAGTTTGGCTATATGGTTGCATCTCTCACATGTGTTGGAATTTGTTGGGAGGAGGAGAGGGTTGTCTGTGTACATGAGGCAGTTGTAACATTGCCTCAAGATTCCCAGATTCACCAGCTGAACCGGAGAGGAGATTGACAACTGACCTTTGGACAAGCTAGAATAGTATTGGGAATTCCTTTATAATTTAAAAAAAGGGCCAATAGGGAACAAGGTACTCAAGGGGAGTTTGTGAGGGTGTAGTGCTTTTAATTTTTTTAGTGCTGATTTATATAATTGCTTTACTGAGCAAGTGCCAGGTAACTTAAATGCAATGTGTTACACGTAACTTAAATGCAAAAATGACAAACAGTAACTTTCTTTCAAGTGAAACAAGGAAATAAGTACAGTAAGCAATGCAGATATCACTAGGGATCCACAGAAGCGCTGAAAAGCCACGTTTTAGGTGGAATAAGCTTTTCAGGGAAATAACAAGCAAACAAACAACAAGCATACAAACAAAGCTAGATTCAGCAGGCCTGAATCTAGTCTATGCTACAGCAAACAAGGTGTACCAATTACAGTAAGAATCAGTTCAAATATGCAGGCACTATAAGACTTTAACCAGAATTTCCCAGCTCAGAAGGGCAGAGTCCAGCCTCTCCTCCCACAAGAGTGCAGACCACGAACCCTCGTAATGTAAAATAACTGGCCTGAAGCCCAAGTGCTTAAACCAGAATTAATACCCTTTTAGAATAGCAGACACTGAGCCCAAGTGCTTAAACCAAAATTAATACACTTTTAGAATAACAGACACTGAGCCCTCAATCAGCAGTTCCCAACTTAGAAGGATGTAAGCTACCTGTTCTGCCACTACAGTGCAGACCACAAACCTTCTTAATGTAAAACAACTTGTCTGAAGCCCAAGTGCTTAAACTAAAAGGCTTAGAATGAGTTACACCAAGCAGTAATAAATACAATTGAGTACTTTTAAGATGACGCAAAAGCAAAATAAAGTAGGAAGAAACACAAATACAGTAAAAGCAGATACAATTTTTTTTTTTTTTTTTTTTTTAGTGGAAAGAAAGGAAAGAGAGAAAGGAGTAGCAGAAACTAAGCTGATTGGCCTTCTCAAATGTTCTCCCTGTACTGGGTAGAATGATGTAATGACACTAGACTGGGAGGAGGGTCCCAGATCAAATTTACACTAGGGGCGGGCAACTGCAAAGCCACCAACTTTTCGATCAGTTCAGTGTGAAATGGCAGAACACTCACAACTGAATTTCTTAGGTAACAGAAAGTTGAAACCTGAGACAGCTTTTAAGAAAAAAATCTCAAAAGAACCAATGAGGTGCTTAGTCTAAGCTGTAGTCCAGGTGACCTCAGTCAGCCAATGACCTCAAACAATTCTCTCTCACTGAAATGCCTGATGGCTTTGGCTAAACCAGGATGTCCCTGAATATGTGCTCAGACACACAGCCTCCACAAACACTAGGCCCAAATACAAGCCTGAATATGGAAATGCTACAAATATCCCCACTACTTAGAACAACTGCAGAAATGTATCTCACAGCTGAAAAGCAGCAGTGAGCCTTTAAATGAAAGTTTTAAACAGCTAAAGGAATCTCTAGAAAAAAGAGTTTAACTGCAACAAGTTATCAGAAATAAACAACCCAACAGATGCTTAATAAAAGTGGACAATTTCCAGTTAATACCTCACACACAGTGAAACTAGCTAGAAAAATATACAGTACACAAAGTGCTATAAATAACAAAGAAATAAAGAACAAAATAAACAAAAAACAAGATACTTAATGTTATATATTATAGCTCCGAGTTTCCTCAGTGTCCTTCCTTTGATCAGTTCAGTGTGAAATGGGCCAAAAGATGTTGTGATATGCTTACCAACTGTCCATCATTTTTTTGGACAGTCCACAATTAAGGGACAGCCTGTAAAGTGTTGCTTACATAGATTCAGTATCCATATTACTGTGATCTCCCTCGGCAGCACTCCATAATTAATATTTATGGCGCACCGCACTGATGATGAAGAACAGTGGCCATGTATATGGATACATTCCGTGTAGGCTCTACACAGAGCCTACACAGATTTTATTGAATCCAGGGGTAAGTCTTTAACCTAGAAAATGGGTGATAATTTAGAATTTATATATGCTACTTTACAGAAAAAAGTTTGAGATTTTTTTGTTATGTAGCTTTATATTTCATCATACACACAACACATTTCACCTTACTCTTGCTACACTACTGCCTGTATTCAAAACTAAAGGGATTAAAAATATTTTACTGCTTGCATCTTACTATGAATATTGGACCTCTATTTCATCATACACATAATACAAAACTAAATAAAATATATATAGGTTTACTCAAACTACATGTTTCTGTAACTTGGGCTTTGTAGAGTTAAAAGTGCTAAAATGCTATAGAGTCTATATTATTTTAACTAGATAATGTCATCTTTAATAAAAACAACAATTTATAAATGCAACACTATAATTTTTATTTTATTGTCATGGGAAACAAAGTCCAAAAGTCAGTCTTAATTAAAAAGAAGTTCTTATCACATAATGATCCTGGTCCTCTAGAATGTGTTACTTACATGAAACATTGATATCTGTGTCTCAGCCCCTCCTATTAACTGAATCTGTCATTCACAATGATCTTTGACACCTTTGTGCTACATGTAATGTGTATCACAACACCACACTGAACACTCAATTATGGACCAACATACTCAGTCAGATGCTATAGCAGCTACAGACTAAGGTATTTTGAGAATTTCTAAACAGCATTTAAAGCCATTTTGAAGTGACTTCTATAAGCACTTTATCTGTGTGAATACTTTGTGATATTGTTTGACTAGTTGTATGACAGAAGGGACTCTGCTCTATGCACAAGAATAGCAAATTAATGACATTCAAAGTGACCAGAAGTATTGGAATTTCTTTTTCATCACAAAAAAGTAATAGAATGGCATTTTGGTACATTCTCGGCTAGTTCTTATTTACAATATTTGTCCAGTTCTAGAGAATGAGGCTATTTGAGAGTATCACAGTTATGGAGGGCGTAGAAAGGAAGTGTATTATGATGGTGAGAGTACTGCATATCTGCAGTTTTTAGAGAAGGCTGCATTTCTGAGTCTTAATGATATGAATGACTGCTGAAACTGATATATACATTTGGGAGTGTATGGTATTGACAGGATAAACACGTGATTCAAACTGAAAGACAGGAAACATAAAACAGGTTACAATTAGTGGTTAGAGGAGAGTGTAGAAAGGAATGCGCTGAGATATAATTGACATCTAGTTTGGGTATTCTAAACTATGTAACTAGCATAATTAGACACCTATAATAGGGCCTGGGGTAGATAGAGGTGGGATCATAGGATACATGGTAATTAAAAGCGACAGTAGGATGAATACCATCTGAGCAACACACAGACTTGCTTGGCTACTTTCATATGCTTATTTGTTTGTAAATTATTTTTAATTGGCAGTTAAGTCTTTCATGCTACCAATCCCTGAACCTTTTAGGAAATCTTTTACAAAAATGTCAAATAGTAACAATGTGAGAGTGAGTGGAGAGGTACTTCATTCCTAAACAAAAGGAAAACAGTATTTAAAATATAAAGGCACTGAGTGGAAGAAAAAGAAAGAGGCTGGGATTCAAAAGGCTCACCACTCTAAGTAATTGCCTGATGGAAGTTGGTCAATTAACTCAATGGTAAGAAATTGCAATTCAGAAACAGCTATGGCTGCAGTGAGAAAGACCCCTTGATTGGCTCTTTAGCATGTCTCTGATTTGCACACTAATGCTGTCAGAACTTACTATAACAGAGATGCCAGTGTTCTCCCTAGTGACCCATGTAAAGGCACGCCTTATACACACACACACACACACACACACACACACACACACACACACACACACACACACACACACACACACACACACACACAACACACCTCCAATCTCAATTCCTTACATAAATCCTCAAGTGCAACCACCTAGGTAGAAACATACACATTCATGCAACTTCATTCATGACCCTGCAGACAGACAAACAGACACACATGCACACATGTCCTTATGCATACACAGACTACCACACTCCCCCATTTCCATGTTTTCACTGAACTTACCTTTACCATGAACTCTGCCATAGGAGAGAGTAGGTGAATACTTTGTTTTTACAGTAGTCAGTTTTCCTCCAACACTGACATTTTACACTGCTAAGTGATTCTCTAAATTGCTTGGTTGAGCAAATAGGAAGATGCTGATATTTCTGTGGGAAGAGCACTTGGTTAATTAGCATTAGCCAGTCCCCTGAATTATTGCATTATCATGCAGCTCTGTTCATGAGACTACCCTACCTGCTGAGGCCCCTGTGAGGGGAACATGTCAGCAGTATGGCAGTCTAAGAATCAGAAAGACTTATCACAATGGAGAAAATTCCTGCTCTAAGACTTCCCCTTTGAGGTAAGCGGCACCGTAAGCCTTTCTGAATCCTAGCCAGAGTTTTTTTTTTGGGCAAGCAAATAAATTATTCCAAACATAGCTATCTCATAGAGTAAGTGATGTCTTCTACAATGTCTGCATATGACGTGAATGTGATCAGTCTTCTGTTCAAATTCTCAATCTGCATACTTAGAGCTGGCAAGTTTCATCCATAGTACCATTTCTAAGTTCAGCTTAAACCTAGCACTCCCTTTCAACATTTACATCAGCTTTTCATGCCCATAGTTGTCCACACACAATAAACAAAGAAGGAAGTACTAGCAGTCCTCCTGATACACTTATAAAGATAGAAATATGATTCTAGCAATCTGAGATCAGATGCTGATTCTATAGGTGGAATACTGGCTGGGAAAAAGGCTTTTGAGAATTGAAGTTCATCTTTATCATGGAAGGAGCAGGGACACTTTTCACAGCCTGATGACATTGCAGTAACAGAAACACAGTATCATTAATAAGAGGATGCATATGATGTGAGCCAGCACATATGTCTTGTTATCGGGGTACCCATAGTGACCCCAAACATTCATAGTATAAAAACAGTAGATTAAGTTGATGAACTACTAGTCTTATTGTATTACCAGTATTCCTTAACAAAGAAAACAGTTCTGTTGGGTATGTGAATTCCTAGTGCCTTCATGTCTAGGAAGAACAATCTTCCATGGAAGGTTCTGCAAAATCCTTGGTGTGCAAGGCAGGGCTATTAACACAGAGGATAAGGGTTCTGAGCTACTTTCTGTGCTACAGAGTTTGAGTCCCCCAGCCTTCATTTGCCTACTGTGTGATACTGAGCAAGTCCTATAACCAGACAGTGCTTTAGAGCAATTGGGAATTTGGGCTAGACTTTAGTGGTCTGTTGGATGGCATGCCTAGCAACTACCTGTGAAGCTAGGCTATACAGACAACATGTATGTTCTGGAAAGTGTTTTTTTAAGGAGTAAGGCAGCCTAAGAAATGAAGGTTAAAGGAGACAATAAGACTCTCAGTCTGTTTTACTTCTAATCCCTCCAGACAACTATTCTCCAAATTCAAAACTCAGACAGTAGAAATCAGGCTACTTAGAATCTCGGACAGTATCTAAGTTTGCTTCAGAGTTTATCTACTTTGTTAGTTTCTAATGTTTTGTTTTACTTGCTTCTCCTTTTGCCATTATGCATCTCCTCTACACATGTCTGGATCTTTGTTAGAAAGATGAAGGGCAAATTAAGCTGGAGTGGATCTGATGGCCTCAGTCCAAACCACTTAAGCCCACTGTTAGATTTTTGTTGCTTGTGTCTATGTGCTACAGCATCTGCTATACAGCTTTTACAGCTTTAACATAGATTTGCTTTTGTTTTCTTTTTTCCCCCTACCAGCCAGCCAGCCAGCAGCTCACCTCTCAGCTAATTAGTATGTTCATTCCTCTTACCAGTGTGAGCACTAACTGACAGTAGCCATCACCAAGGCAGTCAGTGAGATTTTTTTTCTGTTTCTAAACCCTAATTACCAAGGCTTTAGACGAGGGAAAGGAGGTCCACACAGCCCACCTAGACCTTGCAAAGGCTTTCAACACCATTCCCCATTTTGGTATTATAGACAAGCTCACCAGCCTGAACATAAACCCCTACGTCACAAGATGGGGTTGCCAATTGGCTCATGGATAGAACCCACACGGTGAGAGTTGCAGGCTCTAGGTCCGACTCTAAACTGGTTACAAGTGGTGTCCCCCAGGGCTCAGTCCTGGGACCCCTCCTATTCGGTATATACTTCTCAGAGGTACAGGCAAGCACAGGAGGACTATGGCTGACCAAGTTCGCAGATGACTGCAAAATGGGGGCCATAATTGACTCTCTGGCTGATATAGACATCCTCCAGAAGGGTCTCACTGAGACGGATACCTGGTGTCAAATTCATGGCCTCAAACTAAATGCCAAAAAGCGCATAGTCATCCTCTTTGAAAAAAACAAAGTACCCATGAACTACCACATACATGGTAGTCCCCTAAATACAGAAAATATAATAAGGGATCTGGGGACCCAAGTAGATAGTAATCTCTCCTTTAAAAATCATATTGCCAAGGTGGTTAGAAAATCCTTCTATGTGGCCCACCTAATCGCAAAAGGGTTCATATCTAGAACAAAAGAGGTTATTGTGCCCCTCTACTCATCACTCATCAGACTCATCATAGAGTACAATGCCCCATTTGAGATGTACCTTATAAGACACCTGCAACAGCTGGAAAGACCACAGAAGTACCTTACCAAGAGGATTACTGGTCTCAAACAGATGCCCTATGCAGCCGTACTGAAGAAACTCCAGCTGTACTCGGTTGCATACCACTTATTCAGAGGTGATCTCTGCCTGACATACAAGGCCATGCCAACCCAGAATTGATGGACATGCTCCACCTAAAAAAAAAACAAATCCCCAAGAGCCACACCCTCTCGCGATCTAAACCTCACCACAACGATAAATATGATGTCCTGGAGGGATAGATTCCTGTCCCAGAGACTCCTCATGCTTTGGAACAGGATTCTAATCTACATTAGGCAGAGCCCCTCACTAACACTCTTCAAGAGAAACCTTGACGAGTGGAAGGGAAACAGAAAATTTACCCTGGGGATCACTGCAGTGGCTCTGCTGGTCAGAGGCACAGGGAACTAATGTCTCTGCTGGACAGAGGCATAGGGAACTAATCTAAGGGGGAGGCGAAAGCCAACACATTCTGGCTAAGCTTATAGATGCCCTTGGGCAGATAGCCTAGTACTTACCTTTGAACCTATAATTCCCAGTATGCTCATTCACCTGCAAGGAGGTGGTATGTAATGGGGCTTTACAATGCATGCCATACCTATGAGTAACATGAGCAATTCACCTTACTCCCCCCCTTTGTAGACAGGCACTCCATGTTATCCTTGATTTTCAATGGGGATTCTATAACAGAGAGTGTGCTTGCACAAGCACATGTTCCTCTCCTCCCTTGAAAGAGAGGTGAGGAGACTAAGCCTCCTTGCTCCCCTCAATCCCTATGTCAATGCTAGCACGTATGTGAGCTGCTATTTGAACTCAAATATCATGGGTCATAATCAGGGCTTTATCTCTCTATGCCAGTGGAGCTGGCTAGTTTTAACTCATAGATAAACAAGTGTGTAGACAGGCATACTCTTTGTACTCTACCGAGTGCATTGTTCCTTTGTAGCACTCAGAAATGTTGTAACTTTTTCAGGCTATATTATGTCTCCAGTTGTCTAAAGTGATCCCTCTAATAACAGGTGGCACATAACATGCTTATAGGGAGGATTTGGTAATCTAAAAACAATATCTTTATTAGTTTTAGAGGGGATCACTGGAAATAAAGTGTACATTTATTAACTGCTGGGGGGCAACATTTTTAAAGATGTGTCCATTTTATAGATGGGTTGGTGAGGCAGCAAAAAGAGTTTGTAACTACAAAATGGAATTTTCTGGCTACACCCCTGCTCATAGATACCAGGACAGAATCTGGTTCCCCACTGTAATGAATAGCAAGGCTATTAAAGCAGGTCCACAGTTCTTCCTTTGTTCTCATATAAATACATGAAAATAATGGCAGAATAAAACTGGTGGCCTCATGAGTCTGAACTTACAGCTAACTCTCATGTAGTTGCCCTTCCCATACTGTTGCTCCATCCTTCCCTTGATCTGTACCTAACAGCATGTTAGGGAATAACACTGTTACTACTTCTAATTGCAGGGTTGTATAAACTACTCCACAAAATACCACATTCTGCAGCTTAACTTGAAACTTCCTCCTTCCATGTCCCATCCATATCCCATTTAAACTCTTTTTCCTGTTCTATTTTATTAGTCTTGTCAACCAACAATGCAGTACATCCAGATTATATAATTCCTATCCCTTCTTTTTAATGTAAATTTCTCAGCTTCCTATTTCTTTGTATGACCTGCAGAACTGTACACAATGCTTCATACCTGGCCTTAACAGTAACCTGTACTATAAATAGTTTACCACAGCAACTCTGGAATTCACTTCTTGGCCTAATCATCTGAGTATATCTTATTAGTTTACCATTGCCTTATTGCACTGCATTGCATGATTCAATTCAATGTTGATTATAATCAGTGAGTTTTTATCTTCCACTGTTTTGTTTAAGGTAATCCTTCCAAGGCGGCACATGGTTTGTGAGTTCATCACTCCATAGTGAATAACCACAATCTTTTTTATATTAAATCCCAGAAATCAACTAACTGCTCACAGTATGAGCTGCTGTATATCATTCTGCCGTATCAGGTTTTGCTTCATAAATGTAGATCTTATCCTTCTAGTGTGATATCTTTCACAAACATTCTATGCAGGAAAAATCCTGACACTGACACCAAACCGTGTGATACTCCTCTACTATCAACTTTCTGTCTCTCTTCAACCAGTGACCAAGCAGTCTACTTCACCAACTTGGGACAACCCCATACCCTTTCATTTTTCTCTCATGTGAGGCACAGCACCAAACATCTTGCTGTTGTTCAGACATGCCACAACCATAAAATTCTCACTGTCTGCTTTATTGGTGACTAGTAATAGAATGTAATCTGTTTAAACTGACAGGACATTTGCTGTGTAAAGTTGTGTTGCCTAATATTGGGTAGAAATTTACAATTCACCAGTACTCCATGACTTTCCCTAGAATCTAACAGCCTATAGTTACCTCAATATCCCTGAACTCATACAGTTGACTTACATCTGTAAGACTACTGTTTTTCAGTACCAGACCGGTTAGTAAGAAATTACTGTAATGTTAGGCAAGAAACTAAGCACTGCTGTAAATAATAAGGTTTGGTCTAGGATTGATTACTACCTGATCTCAGATGCTTTCGCGACTAAAATTGCTAATTTTGCCCATGAGGCCAGATCTATATCTGATCATTCGAATATATCACTTGGCATTAACCCTAACCAAAAATGGAATTATGACAGTAACATTTTCACTTGGTCACTAAATAATAACATTCTCAAAAAAAAATGACATTTTGCAGGAGGTCCATGAATATATAAAACACTTAGAAGCTGAATCATTGCTTTCCAATATCCCTTTAGATATACAATGGGCAGCGGCTAAAGCTGTCATTAGAGGAATACGTATTCAAAAAGCATTTTATTATAAAAAGAAAGGGAGTCTGTACATTAATAAAAATTGACGCAGAACTGCAAAAAGTTTTTTCCCCGATTTGGAAATTAAACTACATGGAATTCAGAAGAAAATATATTCCTTCCACCAACAAAATTACTCTTTGACCAAATTAAAGCTTCTACATAGATACTCAGAATGGGCTCAAACTCCATCCAGCAATCTAGCAAGACTAATAAATATCAAAGAAGGACCATAAAGGACATAAAGTGTAAAGGGAAAATCCTGTATAGAAACAGTGACATTGTAAATTCATTTGTAGATATTTACATGGAAATCTACAATCCTAAAACTCAATTCCAAAAAGAACAGTACATAGACTTTCTCAATAAGCTTAAGGTCCCAAAACTATCTTCCACACAAATTACCCAGTTAAATGCCCCTATAACACTAAATGAAATAACTGCAGCTATTAAAAAACTGAAACCTAATAAGGTGCCAGGCCCTGATGGATTTACAGGTGAATTTTCCAAAACTTTCTGCAGTAATCTTACAAAATCCTACTTAACATGTATAATCATATCATATCAGAAGGGATTACAGACAAGTATATGAATAATTCCAAAACTATTTTCATCCCAAAACCGAACTCTGACAAATCAAACCCTCTTAACTATAGGCCTATTGCCCTTATAAATGTAGACATGAAAATTTAGCTACCATTTTTGCAAATAGAATTCAAAAAGTGATGGCGTCAATTATTTCTCCAGAGCAATTGGGTTTTATAAAGCAAAGACAACTTTGTGATCATACTATCACTTTGCATACATTATTAATGTTCCTTGAAAAGGATAATCATCCAAGATATGCTTTAATGTTAGATGCAAATGAGGCCTTTGATAATGTGGATCTCAACTTCTTATATGCAACAATGGAATACTTTATTTTCCCAGATATGGTCATTAATACTATTAGGGTGATGTATAAAAATGCCTCAACTTCCCTTTATATAAATAAAACATTATCAGATCCTATTAAAATTACAAATGGCACCAGCCAGGGGTATCCACTATCAACCTATCTTTTTAACTTGTATCTTGAACCTTTTCTTATCTGGATCAAACAGATGACCTATCATCATATCCCAAAAATCTATAACATTGAAATAAAGTCCTCAGCGTTTGCTGGTGACCTTAACATTTACTTTGAGCTTCCTAACACAGACCTCCAGAAAATTCGAAACTCTATTGGGTTATTTTTTAAAGTTGCTAACTATAAACTTAACCCCATCAAATCAGCCTTTTTTCTTTGAAACCTAAGAAGTATTTTGAATACTACTTCACCCTTTCTGACATACCTCTTAAATATTCAATAAAGTATCTGGGTATAAACTTCACGTACTCTCATCAAGAATTTAAATAAACAATGATAAAACCAGATGGAAAAATATTAACCTTTCACTGTTATCAAAATCTGCTATTATAAAGATGCATATTTTACCTAGAATTCTTTTCCAACTAAACTCTGTTTTTCTTAATATTCAAAAAAAACTTCTTTCGTAAAATGGAGACCACAATTTCTAAATTCTTATGGTTCCCTAAATCAACCAGAATATCATATAGGAAATTAACTATCCCAAAAGCTAAAGTTGGATTAAGTCTTCCAGATTTCGGTCTGTATTATCAAATAATTACCACAAGTCATTTAATAAAAATAGCCAGTTATGATCCATATGACGAATCTTGGTCTCCAGTATGGGGTCAAGATCTGGTATAACTATATACGTTCATTCAAAATTAATCCTCAATCTATCCCCTTTCTCACCCCTGTTGGTGAATTTAACATTAAGTTCTTGCCTCTTCTAAAAAACAAAATTCTTATTTTTCATGATCTGATGAAATTCCTTAATTTGCAAAATACAATCCCCATTTTCAACCCATACATCTGAATCCAAATTTAAAAATCAATAATAAAATGATTGACCTATCTAACTTTCCTATTATCAAGAAGGCTACAGTCTGGCATTTTTATAGTACAAAAAAATGCAGCAGAGGTTAAAACTTTATTTGGGGCTCCTAATAAATATGACCCTATTTTAAGACAACTCAGCTCACTTATAAAACAAAAATTCTCTAAATACAGAGTTATGGAACAAGATATTCAATTAACACAATCAATCATTAATTCGCTCTCCCTAAAAAACAAAATGATCTCACATACTTATAAACTTGTGTCGTCCATGATACATAGTCATTCACTTTTATTTTCCAAATACTGGGATTCAATACAGGATGAAATCTCTAGTGAAGCTAAGTATGAAGCAATCAGAAATACACTAAACTTGACCCCCTTCAAAAATCTAATTTACACACAGCTAATGATAAATAATAACACTTACTACACCCCAACTGTTTTACAAAAATTCGGATGTAATAAAAACTTAACATGTCCTTCCTGCACTCTCCCTCATGTTGACATAATACACATGTTCTGGAGTTGTAAGAGCTTCTATAAACTCTGGTGCTCCCTAAGAATTCAATTAGAAAAAATGGGGTATGAGAAAACTACATTTTCTTGGCAAACTATGATCCTTAATATTGTTCCTATTCAAATCAAAGGTATTCACCATCATGTTCTTGTCTCAGTTTGTGCTCTCCTTAAATATTTCATTACTAAAAATTGGATCAACCCCTCAGCAATTTCATGGGAAAACTTTAAGGATATGGCAATAAAATATATATCAGCACAAAAAATGTGCATGAATAGCAAAAAGAAAAATAATTATTTTAAAAAATATTGGGAAAAATCTCTTTGATCTAATCCAAAATAAGTAAAATCAAGCAACATTTTTTTCTTGTACATTTGCATTCCAAGCTGGATCCTTTTTCTACTAGGTACGGTCCAAAATTATTTGATAATGTAAACATTACACTTTACTAATTGTCGTAAGACATTTTATTTGGGGAGGTCCTCTGACATCCATGTTGTAAATATATTGGAAATATGGTTTAAATAGGTTTTTAGGACATGTATAGTTTAGTTTAGGTGGTGTACCCCCAAAATAGTTAACAGTTTATACTTTATATAATTGTATATTACCTGATTAAAGTTATCCTCCTCTTGGGAGGCCTGATTCATATTTGTATTATGTTTTTCTGGGGCACCCTAGTGAATGTTTTACCCGATCAGGAGTAAGGTACTTGTTACAATAACTGCTTGTCTATAAATCAAAACGTGTTGTTAACTGTTTGTATTAATTTAGAATGTACTGCGGTGGTGGTGCTGCAGTAGCGTTGTCGCCTGAGAATAAGACGTCTTGTTCGATTCTCAGCTAGAGCGTCTTCTGTGTGGAGACATGCGTGAATGGGCGTACCTTCATTGAAGGTTGTGCGTCAGAGTTGGCAACTCGGCACGTAAAAATCTACTGCCAATCATGAGCAGACCAGAGTTCCGCTGTGGCGACCCCTAACCGGGAAAAGCCGAAAGACACAACAACAACTTTATTTTCTTTTTCTTGGATTGATGTACCTTATAAGTTCCTTATCTTGTATTTATTTTCATTTTTTGCAAAAGTTTTAAAATTAATAAAAATATTTAAAAAATAAAAAGAGACTAAGCACTGCTGCCAGCTCATTTGAACCTTGTATCTCATGTTAAAGACTCTTGCATTCAGGACACTCCAATGGCACAGAGGGATAAAGCTTTAACTATCGCCCAGATGACCTGGGTTCAATTACTGACTCGTGTGACTGATGTAGTGGCAGGGTGGGGGGTGCTCATTGATGACATTGTCTAAGAGTAGGTGTAGTCCAAAAAGGGGAGTTGCCCACAGATGTAGTTGACCAGCATGAGGGGTGGGGGAAAGGGAGTGGGTAGGGCATATAAATGAACCACCCAGAATGGAAACACAGATGGCTGTGAGACCCCAAGAAGCCTTTACGATCACAATGAGCCCCAACAATACCAGAGAAGTCCCAGAAGGGGGGGGGGTTGGGAAGATGGCTGGTAGACCTGGTATGGACATGGGGCACTGGCTGTGCTCTGTGGCAGTAGGATGAAGTCCAAGGGGACTAAAAAAAGTCTCTTGTGTTCCTTGTGTAATTCCTAACAAATCACACTTAAAGTTATCCATATGTCCCTGTCTGCAGCTGCTCTGCCTTCTCATACTGGTGCTTTAACAGCTCACTCCATTGTGAATACGGTAATGAAGAATTCCTTCAGTAATTTTGGCTAATCAACAACATTGTAAAACTTCCTTTTCCTTATTTCTGAATGTAATCTCCTGCAATCTGCCCATTCATCATCCTCTAGCTACCTCCTTTTCTAGAGCTATTGTGGCTGTCTGGATGGACTCTGTTGTCCTTTTTTTGTATGTGTATTTGCACATGCCTTTTCTTGCCTTGTTGTCCCTGCTTCATTCTTCTATAAACCTTATTTTTATTGGTAAACCAGCTAACATATCTCTAACTAGGCTAGTTGTCTATGTTTCTCATAGTTTTTTTCTTCTAATATGTGATTTTATTCCATTCCTTGTTCTTTCCACAATGCAGTCCCATAGTTTCTTTACTGTCTTCACTTCCATGCACCATGTTGTATTAGTTATTACTCTTTCCCAACTAAAAGAAAATTTCCTTTCCTTTCTGTAATCCCAGACTACTGTTTTTTTTTATTATCCCAGTATTCCTAAGGATGATTAAGCATAGATTGGTATTATCACAATCAGACAGTGTCTCTCTCTCTGCTCTATCACCAGTTGAAGGATTTAAGGCCTTTTTTTCCTCAAAATGATTTTTAACAAAAAAACCCCATAAAATAAATAAATAAATAGAAAATAAAAAGCCTTAAATCATTCAATTCTCCTGACAGATTAACACAACACTCCTTATGCTCAGTAGCCTGCCTCTGTTTCTTCAAAAAACAGTGTCTCTATAAATAGCTGTACTAGGGACCTAAATGTACAACAAATAAACAAGACTCACTGGAGGGTTAGGTTCTCAACTCAATGTATTCCCAGCCTATGGAATAAATTATCACTGCAGGTCAAGTGAAGTCATATTTTGTCTGCCTTTAAGGCTAGTCTTAATGATTGGATGGGTTTACACAAATTTATTTCAGGGTTATCACATATGGCTCTGCTTAATTTGGAAGGTGAG
The DNA here is from genome assembly GCF_019279795.1 of Protopterus annectens. Classification (NCBI taxonomy): domain Eukaryota; kingdom Metazoa; phylum Chordata; order Ceratodontiformes; family Protopteridae; genus Protopterus; species Protopterus annectens. Next base: position 414,034,115 of record NC_056733.1, on the reverse strand, counting down.
TACCATTAAGTGTTATAAAGGATGGCAAGAATTTTTAGGTGCATCTTCTTAAAGATGTATATGATGAGATGTCTTACAGTCATTGTGATTATTTGACTAGTATTGTCCTGTGCTCCTGTGTTCACCCAGTCTGCATTAGATAGGACTAGGACACATGTATTCCCTTTCCTGTTGAGGATCTCACTTTCTGCCTGTGGTGTTTGTCTTTCCCTCCTATCTTTACATGTAGATACTCTTCTATCTTTACCATGTCATATTTGGTGTTATCACTTTACGTCTTAAAGGTTCATAGGTTTTTACTAGGCTAAGACCACAAGGGCCTTTTTAAGCCTAGCCATGCATCCCAAATCTCTGACACGTTCTGATACCTTTGATATGTGTAAGCATGGGCCAGGGAGATAAACTGTAGACCTGAAATATGTACAATGTGAGTACAGCAAGGCTTAAGACTGAGTAACCTCTCAGGGCATTTGCAGAGATGATACTTCTAAAAAGTTCAACATAATTAAATTAAAAGCATTAATAAGAAAAACACTGCTTCATCATCATCATCATTGTTATATAATACAGCTTGTAGTTCTGTCTCTCTGTATGGAAAATAAATCTTTAATACATCCTGCAACAAGAACAGCCAACTTACTATGTGTTTGAGACATGGAGGCCAAGAATTTTACCTCAAGAGCAAAGCTCTTGGAATCCATGTCAAAACGCAAATTTCAGTTTAATCATTACTTTATATTCCCAACTTGCTAACCATTTAAGCAACAACATCTCTCTCTCCTATACAAACCTTTAGAGCCCCTCTGAAAAGTTTTTTTTTTACTAAACACAGTGAGACAAGCCCAGTACACAAAAGTGAAATAAAATAAATAAATAAAATAAACATACTGCAGCTTCCAGGAAGCATGCCTCAGACTGTGACTGACATAGTAGAAGTACATACACTGGTGTAACCATGTTACCAATTGCCATGATTTGGAACATGCCAATAGCCCTGTGAAAGATCACCATGGGGATGATCGTGGAACCAGTGGATAAGTAGGCCTGTTTGGGCCTGTGTATGTGTTTTTTATACACGTGCAGTGCAGTTTTTTTTTCTTGTGCACTTACCTATGCGTATGGCCTGAATGTGTTTTCAAGGGGTGTTACCAATAAATATTTATTACACTGGTTTCTTATTCTGCTCAGTTATGAGGAGGGGTATTTTGGTGGCTTTTGTACTGCAGGTGTTGTTTTTGTGAGGTAACACTTTGTTCTGTATATTTTCTGTCAGTGTCAGCTTACTGTTTACTGTTGTACCTCTCGATACATTACCCAGCCTATTTCTCTGTGACTACTATATCATGTGTATGGGCATGAGATTGTGCACCTCTGTGTTCATACTTAATGTCCTGCTGACAGTCCCTTTCTTGGTTAGTCTGGTTGTTTCTTGGACCTCTTTGTACATGTGTGCTCACCTTTAGGTTGTGTATTGTCTTGCATGTCATTATGTCTTTCTGCCCCATTTGGCACCTTGGCGTGGCTTGTGGTATCCTGTATATTGGTCCTTTGTACACACTTTCTCTGTACTATATATGTGGCTCTCAGTACTGAGCATGTCTCAGTGCAGATGTCTAAGACTCAAAATTTGGGTTTCAATGGTAGTTAGTTCATAATTTAAGTACAATGTGTTCCAAATAGGTTCATCAAAAGTTACTAGGCTAGTTTCCCTTGTGTGCCATTTAGGCGAGAATCAAACAAGTACTTTGTGTCTGTGGGGTAAACACTTTAACCAAGATACTTAATTCTATGGGTTGGTGTTTACTACTGTTCGAACCCTTAATCAGCTGTGTTTTTATATAAACTCACTACACTTACACCTTGGGCTACTGAGATATGTGTTTTCTTTTGATATGGGTTATTCTTTGATTATTAGCTAGAAGAAAATATTGTGTTGTAATGTTTGTGAATTGGTTGCATTAATAAAATTGTCACAATTAATAAAAAGAGTAGCCAATAGGGCTGCATCATTGGCACAGGCAAGACATGGTGAAAAGTTATACTGTTTGCCCAACCCATTTTGATAACATTGCTTCTCTTTTGCAATTGCTTGTCATGCAGGCTGTGCTTATTACAGCAATTAAGACATGTATAAACATACTGGACATGATGAAGGTCATTTATACAACATTTTAGATAATCAGTCTATTTACTGACACTGTTGTGCCAGATGAACATAGAAAACTAAAACCATTACACTCAGTGATGAGAAAGACCAACACAGATAAATAAATATGGATGTACAATTTCCTGTGATATGTAACACATTTTTCTGAAACCATTTCTTGGTCATGTCTATGATGTTATTTTGAAGCCAAACTGGGCATGCATCTAATTTTATATCAGGAGATAGTAAGTACAACTGGAAGAAGGCCACAAATGTTGCTGTTAGTAAAAGCAAACTCTGATTTTTACAGCTTTGTGTATTTTTGTTTAAATGCAAATGTAAAGAGAATTGTGTTTATTCAACTAAGTGGCTGCTACTTGACATATTTGACAATGCTCATGCTGTCTGTTGAAACAAGCAGTTCTGTTAGTGACAGCAGAACTTGACAAATACTCAGGAATGCATATGAAATAGAACATAAAATGTCCCAGTGGCTTATCCACAAAGAAACTGAAGAAAATAAAATTACCTATATGTTGCATTATATCTTAATATTTTATAGCTTTCCAGCCACCCCTCCCCATCCAGCATTCTAGGTATGGCCAATAAGATGCGTAACAGCTCATTGTGGCCAAGGTGGTACACTTCAGTTACACATCACTGGAAGATGTGTAGGGAGGTACATAACAAAGGGTGCATTGTATGCAGTTATTGCTGTGATGAAGGCTATGAACTATGGCGGTATTATGGCCTTTAATGTGGATGTCCTGCACATACTCAGTAGTTGTGTTACACACAAGGGAGTAGTCACCACTGTAGCTACATGCTGGCGGACATTCCACATACCATCTACCCCAGGACACAGGTCACATACCAACTGGTCTTCTTATTGGGTCTAACCCAACACTCTTATACTAGGTGACTTCAACTATCCCTCCATCAACTGGGAAAACTACTCATGCACCAATACACTGGCACAATGCTTCCTGGAATTCATCAATTCCAATACCCTGGACCAGCTCTTTCTTACTCCCACTAGAGGAAGCAACATCCTTGACCTGGTTATTACAAACATGGGCAACTGTTGCTCTTCACCAATAGTCAATTCCTCCCTTATTAGATCCGACCACAAACTAATCACCATGGAAATCCACATCTCACCCACAGCCCCCGCAAAGGTAACCACCATGAAAAACTTCTCTAAAGCTGACTTTGGGCTCCTAAAAACAGAGGTGGCTAACTTCACGGCACCCATGTCAATGGAAAATCGATGCATGACTGCCGAATCATACACCAATGCACTGTACGAACATGTACATAAATGCATGGAACTAGCCATACTTAACAGAACCAAGATGCTTTCCTCCAAAAAAAGAGGAAGCCAATCTGGTGGTCCCCTACCATTAATAAACTCTATAACAGAAGGAAGAAACTGTTGCAGAAAAAGGTGAAGTCCCAAGACTGGAAAAACTCCCTTATTAGCTTCAACAAAAAATTGAGATCCCTCATCAAAACCTCTAAAGCCAGCTATGAAGGCAGAATTGCGGCAAATACTAAAAACAACCACAAAGCCTTCTATACTTATATGAAGAATCTCCATGGCAATACCCAGTTTTTCTCTGAGTTACTGCACAATGATACCTCCTATACTGAGCCAACAGATATTGCCAACATACTAGCCGACAGATTCAGTGTCAACTTTACCCCTCTCTCCCCCCTAAAGGACCAATCACAATACCAGAGGAAAGTCAGGCACCCAGCATTACTGCAGCACAGGTTAAAGCTGCATTGTCCACGGCCAAGAATACAGCTTCCATGGGACCCAACAATATCCCTGGATGTGTTCTACATGAACTACAAAGTGAATTGGCACCACATCTGTGTGCCCTGTTCAATCACAGCCTCACCTCAGGCTTTGTCCCTACTGAATGGCGCACTGCTGCAGTCATCCCTCTCCATAAAGGGGGAGTGACTACAGACCCTGGGAATTATCACTCCGTTAGCCTGATGAGTCTGATATGTAAGGCTATGGAGTGCATCATCATGGACCTAATTAACAAGGATATAGGAATCTCCAAACTCTAGATCCCATGCAATTTGGTTTTGTGAAAGGTAGCTCTTACCTGCTCAACCTGGTTGACTGCTTTGAGTCAGTCACCAGAGCTGTGGATGAGGGCAAGGCAGTTCATACAGCCTATCTTGATCTGGCCAAGGCCTTTGATACCATTCCCCACTCAGGAATTATTGATAAACTCGCCAAACTAGACATCAACCCTTATATCACTAGGTGGGTTGCACACTGGCTCACAGATAGAACCCACAGTGTGAAAGTAGTGGACTCTAAGTCAGACTGCCACTCAGTCACAAGTGAAGTCCCACAAGGATCAGTCCTGGGTCCTCTCCTGTTTGGTATCCACTTCTCAGAAGTTCAGACCAACACAGAGGGACTCTGGCTGACCAAGTTTGCAGATGACTGCAAGCTGAGAGTCATTATTAACTCCACAAGTGATGTAGACATCCTACAGAAAGGCCTCAATGAGACCAATGACTGGTGTCAAAACCATGGGCTTAAGCTTAATGCCAAAAAATGCGTTGTCATCCACTTTGGTAAAAACTCAGTTCCCACTAATTACCACATTGATGGGAGCCCACTGAATACTGAAGGCATTATAAGAGATCTGGGGACCCAGGTTGACAGCAACCTCTCCTTCGACCACCACATTGCCACTGTGGTTAGAAAGTCCTTCTATGTGGCACATCTAATTACCAAGGGTTTTGCATCCAGGAAGAAAGAGGTCATCATCTCTCTTCACTCTTCCCTCATTAGGCCAATCATTGAGTATAATGCCCCATTTGGCATGTACCTCACTAGACACATGCAACAGCTGGAAAGGCCACAAAAGTACCTCATGAAGAGGATCCTAGGCCTTAAACACATGTCCTACATGGACAGACTCAAAAACCTCCAGCTATTCTCTGTCTCATGTCATCTACTAAGAGACGATCTCTGCTTGAGTTTCAAAGCCATGTCTGACATAGCTCTGTTAGAAATGCTACAGCTAAAGAAATCCCTCCGCACCACACACTCCAGAGACCTCAACCTCATTACCACAATCAACACAACATGCTGGAGGGACAGGTTCATAACCCAGAGACTGCCCATGCTCTGGAATAGACTTGCCATACATGTCAAGCAGAGCACCTCACTGGTCCTCTTCAAGAGAAATCTTGATGAGTGGATGGGAATTAGAAAGTTCACCCTGGGGATCACTCCAGTGGCTCTACTTGATAGAGGCACTGGGAACTAATGTCTGGTGGCACGATGCCAGGGCACGTCTATGGGCTAGGCTTGTAAAGGCTCCAGGGCCATTAGCCTAGTAAATACCTATGAACCTATGATGTCTACATTATCCTTAGGTTGTTCATTTGTTTTCATACTGTAACAAATCCCCCATGTTTTTTTTTTTTATCTCGTGCTGTAATGGCTATGTCAGCAGTCTTTGGTGTATGTTGATACTTTCTGTATTATACTAATATCCCAGATGGAATCAATGATTGCCCACTATCTGTACTCCTACAGACAGCTGTTTGGAGACAGTATGTGTATGTCATTCTTGACATCTGGGACTTAAATAATGGACAGAAAAGGGCCTATCAGACAGCCCTGATATACAGATCTGATAACTGGACCAAAGATAGAAGAACTACACACATTTCAACATATTTAGAGACCACATATGTGATCCAGTGGTCTATCCACTTGGTGATACAGGTGTTTATGGCCACATCTGGCAGTGTAGAGTGAATACCTCAGTATGGATTTGTGTCAAATGCCTTGGCCTAGACAAGTTCCACAGGATGATAATCTTGTCATTATGCATGCCCTCAATCACCTCTTGAGGACATTTAACATATGTAACAGACATGGGTGTAGCATTAACAACTTAAGCATGTTTGTTGCACACAGCTGGGATGTTACTAGTGTCCATTTAGAAAAGGTGCATGATGACATGCTGATCTACCTCACAGATGAGGAGAGTCAGGATGTGTCTATACATGCATGCATCGGGTGCTGTCCCTGCAACTCAGATAGATGCATGTTGATGTACACTCATCCATAGGAACATAGTCCACATGGAGGATGTGTTGAAGTGTGCACCCAACTCTGTCATGAAGGTTTATGTTCTGAGTCATGCTATACGTATGTCATTTCTACCTATTATGTTTCACTGAAGTATATTTCCTCATTGGTGGGGGCAGGCATGTAAGAAATGAGATAAACAGTTAATCACTTGCAGGATATCTTGCAGTTTTATCATGTTGCCACTATAGCGTTTCTCTTTTTTTCCTTCATTAGGAAGGAAACCAATCAATAAGGAGTACTGTAAGCCTTTTTAGCTCTCCTGAGAGATCTGCTAATTTATTGATTTATTTTCTGATAATAATGAAGAAAGCAACTGAAAAATGATGGATATCTATCATTGTCATATATTCTGGGTTCATAGGTACATAGATTAGTACTAGACTAGCAGACCTTGCAAGCCGTTTTTAGCCTGTCTCCATGATGGTTTTACATTTTTACTTGGCATCTTTCATTATTACAAGATAAAATCATGTCTGTGTTTGAGATTTTTTTTTTGCGAACAGAAATGCTCCATTGATGGATAATCCAAAATTGACATGGTCGAAATTCCATCTTGCAGAACATCTCCTGTTTGAAAGTTTATATCAGCGAATACACTGTGCATTTGCTGATATAAACTCGATGTACTGTATGGAGATCACTGTACAATGCGGTTTGGAAACATCCATTTCCATACAGTAGTGTGATCTTGGAGTTGGAATATATAGTTAGTAGGGGGGCTTGCCCCCCCCCCCACGAAAACGTGATATGAGGCATAGGAGTTTCATTTACATGAGCTCCTGTATGGACATCATGCGATCTTTTCAGACTCAATCTGCTGACTTCGATCAGCTGATTTGACATTGTACCGTGGTAGTGATTTTGTTTTCGTTTTTTTGCTTCAGAGTTGCGAACGGCATTCCTTTTGCTGTTCACAATTTTGATAGTAAACCGTATGAGATATATTGCTGGGTCTGAATAAAGGCCAACATTTTCTAGAACTTATTCGTATCCTCTGTCTCCAAGTTTTATACAGAACTGATTTTCAACTGCTGTGTTTAAGGAAGAAGCCGTTTTAGCATCTTCTGTTCCCCTCTAGCTCCAAGGGTGTAGAGTAATTAATAATAAGTAGTTAGTAAGACTTTGGCAAGATTCTCAGGCATTATATGATGTCTAAAAAGTTAGAGTTCTAGTTAGCAAACTAATTTCCATTTATTTAGTTACTTTATGAATTTGTAGTATGAATAAATGACCTGGAATGGTACCGAAGAGTCTGATGTGACTTACATGGGACTTTTTGGGCTTTAACCACTTAAATGAATAGTGGGTGTTACTGGTGAGCTTTTCCTCCACAACATGGCTGTCTCTGTTTTGTTTGTTAAAGCTCTTACTGAATTTTATGTATGTCAAAGAATTGCTTTAAGACAGTATAGCAAATATTGCTTTAAAATTGCAAAGCAGTTAGAACTGTTGCTTTGCAGTGCTTGTTTCTTTAGTTGAGTTCTCTGCTTAAGTGACTTGTGTGTGGAGTCTGCATGCTTTTTGTTTGTCCATGTGGGTTGTCGGCTAGTGTTCCTTATTTGCTTCCATGTCCCACAGATGTGTTTTGGCTGAATTTGCAATCCACGAAATTGTTCATACGTGTACATGAGTGAGAGAGAGAGAGAGAGAGAGAGTGTGTGTGTGTGTGTGTGTGTGTGTGTGTGTGTGTGTGTGTGTGTGTGTGTGTGTGTGTGTGTGTGTGTGTGTGTGTGTGTATGTGTGTGTGTGTGTGTGTGTGTGTGTGTGTGTGTGTGTGTGTGTGTGTGTGTGTATGTGCGCGTGTGTGTGTGTGTGTGTGTGTGTGGTGTGTGGATGTGGGTGTGTATGTGCTCATTTGTGAGTGTATGTATCCTACAATGGATTGGCACCCAGTTTGGAATTAGTTTCACTGCTTTGCACCCACTGAGTACTGGTATAGGCTTCAACACTCCATGCAGTCTTAAAGTAGAGTAAGTAGATCATCAGAGAATAAATGATTGAGTCTGATTGATTTATCCACTGATAAATTAGGAGGTGAAGCACCCAGCAGGATAAAAGCACTCTCATCAAACTAAACAAACAGCTCAGAGGACAGAAATAAAAAAAAGTCTCAAAAAATTTGATGTTGAATCATGCATGCATGATGCTCAGTTGTTTGTTAATGATGAACCGTATCTAACGTCAAAGACTATGGCAACATTTGATGAGCAACTTAAGGCTAAAACAATCTACATAAATATAAAAAATACTATCATAATAAAAGGCAATTCTCATGGGGAAATCCAAATATTCTGTTCACTTTATATTTCCCTTTTCTAACTTTTTAACTATTAAAAAATATAAAACTAAAAGAAAAAGAAATGGCAGGCAATGCGTGTCGGTCTTAAAGAACTTCAGGCTTCTTCATCTAGCCTATTGTTATAGACTGGACATCTTCAAATGCCAATACTAATGCAGAACAAACTGAAGTAGTTCATAATACTAAACATTCCAATGAGTTCATAATACTAAACATTCCAATGTTCAGCCCAATGTTCTTCCACCTATTGTTTCCTCTTAAGCAAAAGAGGGCAAGATAAGAAACATTGTTAAAAGCTTAGAGATTTCAACTATCTTTTCACAATGATGATCTTTCCAATGCTATGCCAATTTGTTGATGAAATTTTGCTGTTAAATAAAATTTTGTGCTGTAATATTTTACCAATAAGTTTCAAAGATCAATATTGGAATTTCTCTTGTAGAAAGTTAAAACAAATGCATGGTTTCTTAACTGTTGCTTAACATAAAGAAACTTTGTTATTCAAATGAAAGCCTTCTTCCTTTGAACCTCTCTGTGTGGTTGCTGGCTTTGAGAAAGCAGTTCTGTGTGTCAGTTCTTTATGATTACTGAAATTGTACACATATCATCTTAGTAAAGGTTAAAAGCTAGCTTTATGTGCCTTAAATTAACATTTAATTACTGCTAATGCTGACAAAGGTATGAGAATGAAAGTTTTCAGCAGGGATGAATATGACCATTGAATATGTTTACAGTTAAATGATCCTATTTTTATTCCAAATTTCTAGTGACTATCATACTCAACATAAGTAATACCTTGATCATTTCTTATAAATGTTTAAATAAAAAATGCATAATTTCTGATGTTTTGATTTGTAAGCTTAGGAATATTTTTTTATTACTTAACATTTCAATCTCTTTCTAGTCTGTGTACATTTTTTTCTGGATGGAATTCTCTGACTAAATCCTTTTTTTTTATTTTTGGAGATGTGTTACATACTGGAAAACCTCACCCAGACTCTGCCACAACTTGCTGTGAAGGAAAGGTTACTTTGCTTTTGCTTTCTTGTATTTTGTATTTCTTTATTACCTTCTTCTATTTTGTATACTGTGATTTGTTTGCTTTACACTTTGTTTTACTTGTATTCTGCTATTACTTGCATACTAAAACTAGGAAAGAGACCACAGTTGTGTCTCTTATGAGTCACACAGAAGTTAGAACAGGTCAGATAAAGTTAATTATCTGTGAACTGAAGGTGGAGCTATGAAATAAAACTTCTGTTTAAGGGGTAAAATAAAATATTTCAAAGCTTTACTGGAAAATCTCACCCAGACTCTGCCACAATTTGCTGTAAGAGACAGGTTAGTTTGCTTTTTCTGTATTTTGTATTATTTTATTGCCTTCTTCTATTCTATATGCTGTGATTTTTCTTTCTACCATGTTTTACTTGTATTCTGCTTTTAACTGCATATTAAAACTAGGAAAGAGACCACAGCTGTGTCGTTTGGGAATCACACAGAAATTGCTTCATGCTTATTGACAACCAGTTAATTCTCAAACAAACAGATATGGCATGTGAGAGGTGTAGTTACACAATGTCACTAGAGGCAAAGCTCTCATGTAAAAGTACTCCTAATGTCAATAAGGTTGTCAGTAGTAAACTCACTGCACCTATTACACACAATTTAAAGCAGACATATAGACCCGCATATACTGAGGCACTTAAATGTAACCTTCCTAAACCCCAAAGACCTCCTAGATGAAGTACACATAACAAATACCCTTAGCAGCCCCAAATGCACTCTTTCAAAATAACACCCACACCAATGCATACAACCACATCTCATGGAGCTTCTACTTCTAAGCCCTTAAGGCAAGGCACTGTAGCCACCATGCAATCTAACATTCTGTTCATTGGAGACTCCATCATGAGACACATTTCCCCATAGTGCCTTTTTTAGGCAATGGCAAACTGAAAATATTTCTAACATAGCAAATCAAAACCAAAAAATCTAAAGGTATTACTGCTCAGTGGTAGGAGTCTAAACAAAAAACTCCACTCCTTAGAAGCTCTCTTCACTTTACTTTTTAATATATTTACAAATAACCTTCATGTCTCCTGCCCCCACTCTACCTTAATACAGTACGCAGATGATTCCACAATTATTAACACCTCTGACAATATACAAAATCTCCATATTGTCATTCAGCAATCTCTGCACTTAGTAGAACAATGGCTAACTGAAAACAACCTGCTTCTCAACCCCAAAAAGGCCACGCGTCTCCTTTTCCTTCCAAAAAACCCCAATCCAGCTAACGATACCTTCACCATCTCATCCTTAGATAATACAATTATCACCACCGACTCAAACACCAAATTGCTTGGCATTACTATAGACGACCAATTAAAATTCGTACTACATATCTTAAACTGTATCAAAAAGTCCAATAAAACACTAGGTCTTTTATACCACAACAACAAATATATACCTAACAAATCTAAACTTATACTGGCTCAATCATTTATTCTACCGTCATTGCTGTATGCTGCTCCTATACTTACTAACCTCCAAAATAATGTCTTAACCAAACTAGAAACCACCTATAACAAGATAGCAAGATTCGCAGCCAGTAATAGCTAAAATCCCATCACTGTATATCCCTGAAAAGCTTAAGATGGCCTGAGCTCCCCCACATGTTTCAAATATCACAACTACAAATTGCACACAGCATCCTAAATAGCCTCAATTCCTGCCCTGCCCTTATATCCATAATTACACCCTACACACCCAATCATGACCTCAGAAGCACACAATAAAACCTTCTGCAGGTGACCAAGCCAAACAAAAATATTGGAAAAATACTTTACAGTCATTTAGTTACATGCTCATGGAACAAACCTCCATTGTCCATTCGCTCCACTACCAAAAGTGGTGAATTCAAAAAGCAACTAAAAATTCATTTCCAACATGCATGGATATGTACTTGTCAGGAAATTACCAACTTAATTTTTCTTCTTCTCTCAATTAACATATCTGGCTGGTATCAACCTAAACTGTCTACATATATTACTCTTTCTGCAGTTAGTACCTTGGCTATTAAATGCATCTTTGTTGTACTATGCCGTAATGCTACTCTGAATTTTATTTTATTTTAGACATTGCTACATTCCTTGTAAATAACTTAATGCTTACCAAATTTCTCAAACATATGGTTACTACATTCACAAAATACTGTACTTTTGCCTTATATGTATTCATATTCTATATTTCTCTCTGTTTTTGTACTAAGTATCTTACAACTTGAATTATTATTTTTTTCGTATTTTTTAATTACTTTCTCCCCAGGTCTCCACTGAAAAAGGGCTCTCTGGGTCCAGTCGGACTAACCTGGTTAAGAAATGTAAAAATAAATAAAATAAATAAATAGAAGCTGACGTCTATGCTGTCACTGAGACATGGTTTAAAGCCACAGACAGCACATTGACAGTGCAAGGTTATAATACCTTCCACACATTTAGACCAGCTACTACACAGACAGGGACTAAAGGTGGCGGTGTCTCGATTTACATGAAAATGAAATATACCTCAAGGCTAGTCAAATAGGACAATGTATTTGAGCTGCTCCATGTTCAGAACACCATAGGTAGAATCAAATACTTGGAAACACTCACCATCCAACCCAATACCATATTCATGGGTAACATTAATTACCTCATTATTAACTGGGAATCCTATACAATACCAAATGTACAGACATAGAGATTCCTGGATTTTGTAAACATAAACTCCCTGGATCAGATTGTCAGTACACCAACCAGGGGTGCAACCATACTGGATCTGATTCTCACTAATACAGGAGAGTGCTGCACACCCCCTAGTGTAATGTCTTCTCTGGTAAAATCAGACCACGAAGTGGTCTCCTTGGAAGTAGAAATAAAACCTGGACCCCCAGCTAAACCTGAAATATTCAGGACCTACACTAAGGCTAACTTCCTGCTATTAAGTGATAACCTGGCAAAATTTCAAGCCTCAATAAACCTTGAGAACAGTGCTGCCTATGCAGAATTGTTCATAGAAATCCTATCCAAGCATGTTAATAGCTGCATAGAGGTAGCTGTATCCACCAGGAAGAAGTACCGAACTAACTCAAAAAACAAGCCACCATGGTGGAATCACAAAAAAATAAGCTGTATAACAGAAGGAAAAAAATCATGGCAAAAATTAGGAGGTGAAGCACCCAGCAGGATAAAAGCACTCTCATCAAACTAAACAAACAGCTCAGAGGACAAATAAAGTCTATCAAAGCCAAATTTGATGTAAATTTGGCCTCCCAGGCCAAGGACATTCTTTAGCTATGTCCGCAACCTCAATGGCAATAAACAATTGTGTGCAGAACTCATTGTAAATGTAGCCACCTATACTGAGCCAGAAGATGTAGCAAACCTGCTGGATGATAAATTCACCTCCAGCTTTACCCCTCTCTCCCTCTCAACCTTTCTTTAGGAAATACCATCAAATATAACTCCCCCTGCTATCACTAGGAAAGAACACTGAATCAATGGACCCAGACAATATCCCGGGATGCCTTCTAAATAGCATGAATCATGACCTATCAGGCCCTTTAGAATTACTATTTAACTGTAGCCTCGAAGCAGGCTTCATGCCGCATGAATGGAGAACAGCATCAGTCACCCCTCTGCACAAAGGAGGGACATCTACAGACCCTAGAAACTACAGACCTGTAAGTCTTACTAGTCTTATATGCAAATCCGTGGAAAGAACTATCATGGAAATGATCAATAATGATACAGTAAACCTTCATAACTTGGACCCATCCCAGTTTGGTTTTGTCAAGGGCAGCTCATGCCTACTCAGCCTGGAGGACATCTTTGAGAAGGTCTCCAAAGCAATGGATGAGGGAAAAATGGTTCGTACTGCCCACTGTGACTTGGCCAAGGCATTTGACACAATACTTCACTTGGTATTGTTGATAAACTCAAGAGTTTAGGTGCAAACCCATATAACCGGTAGATAGCCAACTGTCTCACAGACAGCACCCAAGAAGTTAGAAGTGGGTATCCACCTCTACAAAAAAGCCAGTCACAAGTAGAGTCGCTCAGGGATTGGTCCTTGGACTGCTCCTTTTCGGCATTTACTTCTCTCAAGTCAAGGCCGATGTCAATGGTCTCTGGCTAACTAAATTTGCAGATGATTGCAAATTAGGAGCTGTCATTGAATCCCATGCTGGCACAAATGTTCTCCAGGAAGGGCTGACACAGACAATCAACTGGTGTCAGAGCCATGGACTAAAACTAGTTATCAAGAAATGCATAATAGTATCCTTCAAGAAGTCATCCACCCCTTGTAACTATCACATTGACAACACACCCCTTAGAGTTGACCCAGTAGTCAGGGATTTAGGGACACACACAGGCAGTAGTCTAGCCTTTGATCATCATGTATCTACAGTAGTGAGGAAATCATTATATGTTGCTCAATTTATAAACAAAGGTATGGCATCTAGGTCCAAGGAAGTCTTGGTTCTACTGTATTCGACATTCATCAGACCTATCATTGAGTAAAATCCCCCCTTTGGAATGTAACTAACAAGGCATATCCAACATCTGGAACATCCGCAGAGGTTTCTTACTAGAAGAATACAGGGCATAAGTAAAATGTCCTATACAGACTTCCTCAGTGTTATATACCTGTATTCTGTCTCCTATAGGCTGTTGAGGGGAGATCTATGACTGGCATACAGAGCATTGTCAGACTTCACTCTGATGGACTTCCCGCATATCCACAAAACAAACAGCACCAGAATTACCCATTCTAAAGGTTTAAACCATGCCTGTGATATACATAGCACCCTACTGGAGAGACAGGTATGTATCCCAGAGACCACCCTCTCACTGGAACAGGCTCCCCATCCATGTTTAGCAGAGTTCCTCCCTAACCAAATTCAAGTGTAACTTGGACAATTGGATGGGGAACAGAAAATGCATCCCTGGTTTGGCACCTATGTCTGTAACGGACACGGGTAGTCTGGAAATGGTTAATCTCCCAGGCCCCTGCTTGTAAATGTTTCATCTTCCAAGCCCCTGCTTACACTTATCAAAGTACCAGAACTTGTCAGAGATTTGGGATGCATGGTTAGGCTTAAAAAGGCCTTTGTGTTCATTAGCCTAGTAAATACCTATGAACCTCTACTCCTTTCATTTATATCAGATTGTATAAAACTATGGAATTTTCAGAACTGATGGCAGAGGTTTAACTTGAGCCGACCTTATAGATATGCATACTGGATGTCAAATCCATGCAGCTGGTCTTATGGATTACTATTTTAGGTGTCTCTGGCTGGATGTCTCAAGTTGTATTTTATTGAATCTCTCTTTTTTATACAATTGACTATAAATGCTCATACTAAAAATGTCTTTTACTTTGGTTCCAATGTTTTTTTACAACTAAGTAGAAGAGAAATGGGACTAACTTATATATGTTACAATGTTCATGGGCTATTCCAAAACTGTTTATGTTTATAACAAGAATATAATTATTTTAGTACTATTCATTTGTGGGGGGTGGCCAAGGTGGTGCAGTGGTTAGCATTGCTGCCTCACAGCAAGAGGTTCTCCAGTTTGATTCTTGGCTGGGGTGACTTCTGTGTGGAGTCTGCATGCCCTCCCTGTGGTTGTGTGGGTTTCCTCTGGGTGCTCCAGTTTCCTCCCACATCCCAAAGACATGCTGTAGGTTGATTGGACATTCCAAATTGGCCCTAGGTGTGAGTGTGTGTGTGTGTGTGCCTTCTGTGGAAGGTTGGGTGCCAGGCTGGTACCTCAGCACCATAAAAATCCACTGCCAATCATGAGCAGACAGGAGATCTGCTGTGGCAACCCCTAACTGGGAAAAAGCCAGAAGAAGAAGAAGTACTGTTCATTTGTGGAGATGTTGTCTGAATTAATTTTGGATGATGTGGGCACCTATTAATATGAATTTCTAAATTTTGTAAATGATCACAACACAAACATAATTCAGAGCCAGTTTACTGCAAAGTGGTAGCTATCTTTAATATATAAACAACTTGGATGACACCTTAAAGACACCTTCATAAGCCTTCCAGTTAACTATCTTTTCCAGGTCTATAGATGTAACCTTCCATACATGAGTTTAAAATTCCAAAGTCCCAATTTTTAAGACTTAAGTAAATCTGTTCATGGATATAATTGCAAGAAAGACATCAATGACCTCTCTCAATGTTTTCTTCTCCCAGCAAAAGTTATGATATCATCTCTGTTCAACATGCATATAATCAAACCATGGAAAATTAAATGGTATTTGGTCTAGTAAAAAAAAACATCAGTGGAGAGTTGTACCTTACATGAGACTAGCTTTTCTAAGAATGTGGTCATATCAGATTAAACATTGGTCACCTATTCTACAAGACAGAAATCTGTTGCTTTTTCTGTGCAGAGAATATGAATTGATATATATATATATATATATATATATATATATATATATATATATATATATATATATATATATATATGTGTGTGTGTGTGTGTGGGTTCTTATTACCTAATCGAACTTCCAGAAGGTCAGACACCAGAAGTTCGAACCTGGAAGTTCGAAAGGTGAAAATGTTGAAGCCATGGAAGTCTGAATTCTTTCCCAGGGAAAGAATTTAGTTGGACGTTTCTGCGGCTTCGACATCTTCTTCACTGTGGTGTGAAGGTTACGGAATGGGTTAAGGTAAGTGTGTAATTGTGACGGACGTTGGGGTTAGGGTGCAGGTAAGGTAAGTGCAATATTGACATGCTTTAGGGTTAGGGCGCGGGTAAGGTAAGTGTGCGATAGTGACGGACTTTAGGGTTAGGGTGCGGGTAAGATAAGTGTGCAATAGTGACAAACTTTAGGGTTAGGGCGCAGGTAAGGTAAGTGTGCGATAGTGACGGACGTTAGGGTTAGGGTGCAAGTAAGATAAGTGTGCGATAGTGACGGACTTTAGGGTAAGAGAGCTTGTAAGGTAAGTGTACTATAGTGACAGACCTTAGGGTTAGGGTTTGGATTAAGGTTAGTGCATAGGTAGTCGTGTGTGCAATGTTTAGTGTAGGTTTATAAGGTTTTTGGTGTGCTTGTGTTGTGTGTGTGTTTTTCGGAACAGCAATTTTTTTCCCTGGGAAAAAATTCACTGTTCTGATGTTTCAATGTTATTACATTTCGATCTTCCAAGTTCGAACATCTGGTGTTTGACCTTCTGGAATTTCAATAATGTAATATGAACCCAATATACATATATATATATATATATATATATATATATATATATATATATATATATATATATATATATATAAGATAAGTCTCCAGCCCATTATCTGAACAGCACACAGCACACATATATTGTCTCACAGTCCTCTCAACTGCTTTTGAGTTCCAAACCAACAAAATACTTCCAAGTCTCTCTAATGTAATTTACAAATGTGTCTGGGTCATATCTGCATCTATCTGTGTAGCTATCCATCTGTTTGTATATACACCCACACACATATGTATAAAACTGAAAAACACACCATGAATGCCAGCACACAAATAATATATGTTAAAGGCTTTATCCCAGCTGCTTCATCACCAACAACATACTGTTTTTTGCTTATGAAAGCTTCATCAGTTTTATCTAACTCTTAAGCATTCAAAGCATCATTTTATATTGTCAAAATATCAAGTGAATCATCATGAGAGCAAACATAAAAAGAAAAAAAAAACATAAAGGAAAAAATAATGAGAAAAAAAAGGTAAGCATACCATTAAGTATTCTTTTCAAAATAAGTTGTATTGTACAATCCAAAGTAATAGAAACTAATATAGATTATTTACATGCCTCTGTAGTATCAAACCAATGATGGGCAGTATTTCAACTGCAGCACCTTCATTGATTAGGGTGGAGTTAACTAATGGTTTATGTTGCTATGCCAACTGAGATAGTGAAATAGCAGTTTGGGTGCTATAATGACAGAAAGAAGCAAACATTAGCTGTATGGATTTGTGGTATATGTATTAGAACTGCAAATTAGTGTATTGATGGGTGTCAGTAATGAGGTAGAGAACTAAAAACTATACACAGAGTGTGATAAGGCAGAACAAGATACTTTACACACAGTATGATGTTATGATCTAACATTGTATGCAGTGGTACTATGAATAAGCCTATATATGGGTATCACTAATGAGGAAGACAAGTAATACTATACAGAGAATGTGATAAGGCAGAATCAAATACTATGTACACAGTAACTAATAAATTAGGGCTCATTTTCTTAACCTAGGAAGAAAAGTTGTGGATAATAAATACTGTGATTCTTCACCCACTAGACAAACTTAGTACATTTAAATGATGCAAGAACATAATGTTTTGGAAGTACACATCAACTCACATAACACTGAAAAGATATGATCATTCTCAAAAGATCAACATGATCTTCTTCTTCTTTTGGCTGCTCCCGTTAGGGGTTGCCACAGCAGATCAACTGTTTCCATTTCTTCCTGTCCTCTGCATCTTGCTCTGTCACACCAACCACCTGCATGTCTTCCCTCACCACATCCATAAACCTTATCTTAGGCCTTCCTCTTTTCCTGTTACCTGGCAGCTTCATCCTTAGCATCTTTTTCCCAATATACTCTGCATCCCTCCTCAGCACATGTCCAAACCGATGTAATCTTGCCTCTCTGGCTTTGTCTCCAAACCTTCCAACCTGGGCTGACCCTCTAATATACTTATTCCTAATCCTCTCCATCCTTGTCACACCCAGTGCAAATCTTAGCATCTTCAACTCCGCCATGTCAAACTCTGACTCCTGACTTTTTGCCAATGCCACTGTCTCCAACCCATATAACATAGCTGGTCTCACTACCCTCTTGTAGACCTTCCCTTTCACTCTTACTGGTACTCGTCTGTCACAAATCACTCCTGACACTCTTCTCCACCCACTCCATCCTGCCTGTACTCTCTTCTTCACCTCTCTTCCACACTCACCATTACTCTGATACTCTGAACTGTTGATCCCAAGTATTTAAACTCATCCACCTTCACCACCTCTACTCCCTGCATCCTCACCATTCCTCTATCCTCCCTCTCATTCACACACATATATTCTGTCTGAGTCCTACTGACCTTCATTCCTCTTCTCTCTAGAGCATATTTCCACCTCTCCAGAGTCTCCTCCACCTGTTCCCTACTCTCACTACAGATCACAATGTCATCTGCAAACATCATAGTCCATGGGGACTCCTGTCTGATCTTGTCTGTCAACCTGTCCATCACCATTGAAAATAAGAAAGGGCTCAGAGATGATCCTTAATGTAATCCCACCTCCACCTTAAACACCTCCGTCACTCCCACTGCAGACCTCACTGCTGTCATACTACCCTCGTACATATCCTGTACCACTCTTACATACTTCTCTGACACTCCCGACTTCCTCATACAATACCACAACTCCTCTCTAGGCACCCTGTCATATGCTTTCTCTAAATCCACAAAGACACAATGCAACTCCTTCTGATCTTCTCTGTACTTATCCATCAATACTCTCAGAGCAAACATTGCATCTGTAGTGCTCTTTCCTGGCATGAAACCATACTGCTGATCATTAATCATCACCTCCCTTCTTAACCTAGCTTCCACTACTCTTTCCCATTACTTCATGCTGTGACTGATCAGTTTAATCCCTCTGTAGTTACTACAGCTCTGCACATCACCCTTATTCTTAAAATCGGTACCAAAACACTTTTTCGCCATTCCTCAGGCATCCTCTCACTTTCCAAAATTTCATTAAACAATCTAGTTAAAAACTTCACTGCCATTTCACCTAAACACCTCCATGCTTCCACAGGTATGTCATCTGGACCAACAGCCTTTCTGTACATGATAATGCATAAAATTCAAAACAGCCTTGGAGCACTCAAATTCAAAAATGTTTTTTCTTTTTTTTTTTTGCAAGGGGCAAGCCCTCCTGCATTCCTATGTGATCAGCTGCACCTCCCCACACACTCTCCACGACTTATAATACTAACTCCAAGATCTCACAACACTGGCTAAAGAGCATATTCCCCAAGCCTAGTATTAGAGTGATCTCAGACCACCGACCTGTCAACAAGATGCTACAGGCAAGAAGTCTGTTGAACAAAGCAATATTAAACTTACATTACTGTACCAACAGATTGACAGAGTTAGATAAATAAATAGATTGATAGATAGATAGATACAAATATGGCTATAAATATATGCATGTTACATATGTTGGTCAGTTATTTTTATTTATTTATTTATTTTTTGCCACTTGATGACACTAGCTCATATGTGATTGTGCAGGCTTTGCAGGCTTTAGATTTGTGATCTGGACATCTTATTTTATTCTACATTATTGTACTAGTTGTTTAACAATATTACTATATGCAATTATATTGCATCGTTAGGTTCCATTTTGAATCATAATTAGATTTTTGCTTCACATGCATTTAAATGATCACGTAATTTTATTTGGTGCATTAGTACTCTGTTTAGATTTACAGTGAGGAAGCTTTTTTTAGTGAAACTGGTCTGATTTGTTGTTTTTCCATATATGTTATGCAGCTACTATTTATTTAGTAAAGAAGTTTTTATAAAAGAGATGCTGGCCTTTATTTGTGTACCTATAGAAATTAGTCCGTGCACCATTGCCTCATGTACCTTTCATCTGTTCTCTGTGTTACCTTATACTTGAAATGGACAAATTTCAGCTGCAGCTTGACAGCATGTTACAAAATACATTTCAAGATTAAAATGAACATATAATGTGCATTAAGACAGAATGTGAAAATATGAGCAATTGTTTATTTTCATGTTTTGAGAAACTTTCTGCTTAAGCACTACACCAATACAAGCACATCACTGAAGCAACTGAGAGTTTGAGGTAAATGGATAGGGGAGAGAAGGTGAGACACCATAATAAGAGGAGTAATTTAATAAGACTCATAAAGTACAAGGTGTGAACATTTTTTTTTTATTTTTCCTTTTCCTTCATAAACATTTTGTTTACAGAAATTATTGCATAGTCAGGTGGCATTCTTGACCAATGGAATTGCAAATTTATATCTGCTGTTGTTAATTAACCTACCTAAAAAACACAAAGAACTTTATCAGTTTAATGCAGTTTCCTGTCTAATAAACTTAGAAATAAATGAATTCAAAATCAAAATACTTGCAGAGACTCTAAAATTTGTTGCTTTTTTCAAAAATATACATACTGGACATATCCTCTAAAGAAGCACAGTTTAAATAAACATATAAAATATATCTTAAATATTTAAATATCTTTCTATACATTTTAAATAGCTACCATCATTTTACTTTAAAGACATCAGATTAAACAGTACAGCATGTATTCTATCTCTCAGCAGTACCAGAGCAGCGAGGAACTCTAGTACCAAAATGTTAGATCAAGAGCGATCCTTTTGGTTCATGTTCTTGGATTGTACTAGTTTCCTGAGATATTGCATGGATTCCTACAAAGAATTTAATAAGGCAAATGGTTTCAGACATACAGGCTTTATGTATATTACTAGCAGAGCATTACAACAGCATTAATTTGGGCCTCTTATGTGCAGTATAAACATATCTATATATGAGTTACTTGTAAGGATGACAGAGCACTTTTGTGTTTTGGTAGTTACTGTCTTGAATATTAGAACAAAAGCAGTAGATAATTAATTTGAGTAAAATGATATTGAACATCGCATCAATTTTTGTAAATTTATATTAAATTATTTTACAAGAATGTTGCCCATGCTACTATGCAACAACATTTCACAGAAGTGCTACAGTGTATTGCACAGAGCAATATAATTCAGGAAAGCAAAATGTCATGGTGTACATCACAGAATGTTCATACATAGTACAGAAGTGTAACATAATAAAACCCTGACACCAATGTTTTGGTGTACTCATATCACTGGGACACAGTTTAAAATTATGGAAGATAAAACCTAAAGTTACTTTAAATATGTTTTAAAAGAAAGATAAGTGGCTGAGTGTGGCTGTATAGGAATTGATGCATGGTAAGACAACATGTTAGACAACCAAAGGCACCTTATAATACCATATCTATTCTTTTATCATGCAATATGCTTCAGTTTGTGACTTGCAATAACTTTGTATACTAATTTGCAGTTGGCTGTGCTGTGTGTTACTATCAGGTATATCACTGCTTACAGGGTCAAAATAGGTTTGAAACTGGAATCTGATGAGATTTCTCATAATCATTCATTTAGATATTCTTCCAGAAAATCTTCATCGTATTTGTCAGTCCAGCTTGGCTCTGTCATAATCAAATTTTACAAGGCTTCGGGTTGACATTTACATTTTCCTATCATGTAATATACTGTACACATAAGTCACAAAAATGATTCTTAGCCAGGATAAAATATGTCAAGTCTGTCCTGTTTTCTACTTTTGTTTGCATTTGAGAAGTCCTGTGATGGTATTTACCTCAAGCTGAAGGCAGAACTTGTTCAGATTCTGGTATAACTTACCGGTATGCTTGTTGATAGCTTTTAGTAATGCATTTCGTGGGCAGAAAAGCTGGCCAAGATAGTTCTCATTTTCCATCAAAGCCTATGCTCTGTAAAGAAATTAACACTCCTATTCCTTTGAAACATTTTGTTATAGTCAGTGTTATTTCCAGACATATTTTTCTATGACAATTGTTTTGCATTCTAATTATGCGAATGATTTTAGATGCTAATGTGGCATAGTCCAATAACTTACTATTCAAGTAATCTTTAAATGTGCAGTGTACATGTCCCATTTGAGCAAGAGAAATAGTTAATAACAAATAACACAAAGTAACAACGGAAATGTCTAGTTATGTTAAGGCATAAGCATCATTTTCTTCCAATTAACTTATCTCTGATGTCTAACATTCATAGCATAAATGCATTTCTATGTTGCATATAGCTGCTTTACTTTTCTGCTTTTCAGATATAGTTCTCATTTTCTAAAGTGATACTGCTAGTCTCAGATATATTCAGGAGGGTCTGTATGTAACCTTAGGAACATTACTTCCTAAGGATATCTTACTTTTGCCTCCTAAAGAAGGCAAAACACTTGCTGTAAACTGAATGCTTACCCACTGACAGCATACCTAATGCCCAAGTCCCAACAGGACAGTAGTTGCTGAACCCAAACAGCAAAAGGCAAGAAGGTTACCATTATTAGCTGGTTCCACAATGGATCCTTGAGTTTCATCTGGAAGAAGCTGCATCCTGGTAAACTCAACTGGTCAATTGGTTTTAACTTTGTCTAGACATAAAATATGATAAAAAGCTCTTTTTGCAGGAAATAAGTCCCTTTGTACCTCTTGTGTGTGGGACCTTGCTTTCTCACAACCTCTCTCTCTCTCTCTCTCTCTCTCTCACACACACACACACACACACACACACACACACACACACACACACACACACACATGCTAATTTCACACTTGCACAGCCATGGAGGAAAATTAAAATAGAAAAAAAATGAACCATTGGCAGTGCATTAATAGTAAGTAACTGCACCAGCAATGATTTTCTATGAGAAGCCATGAATGAAGGTGTAATTCATCTAATTGTGACTTATCTCCTTTATACTCAGCCACCAGTAGGGAAGCCTTACCAGTGTTTTCCTTTTTCTAGCCTAGAAGGCTAACTTTGTGGAGGAATGCCTTTATGAAGTAAATCTGTGATAGTACATGGCTTTTTGCTTCGAAAATCCATCTGATAAAATTAGATAAAATTTCATCAACTCTTTAGCTTACAACAGATTTCAAGGCCAACAGTTTCACACTTTTAAAAATGTTTTGTATGAAATAAAATAGAATCTACAGCATGTCTCTTGTTAAGGACTTTTAAATATAAGACTGAATAATGGAAGAGAAAGTTCATTCAGAATATGAATGAAACAGTGGCCCACAGTTTCCAATTACTATATTCACTGTAGCCTTATTTATGAAATTGTTCAGCAGTTTGTTGATAAAAAAATAGACAACCATGACTATTTTTATTCAAGTTCCATTCACTAACTTAGAAGGTAACCATTGTGATGCAAGAAAGAGCAGAACTACAATTTATCACTTTACCTTTTTTACGTTTTTTCCTTTTGGATGAACAAATGATTATTAATATTATTATTGCATTTTTGCACTATATTGAACTGGCAGGGTCTTTAATATTGGATGCTGCTGACATATCTCAGAGAAAACTTTGATATTTCTTTCAGAAAATAGTTGCAAACCATAGATTTTAGATTTGTTTGAGACAGTCCCTCTGTGCATTGCTATATGTTTTCACTGTTTTTTGGGATTTGACTGGCTTTATTTATTTATTGGCATTTGTTTACAGGGAAAGTCCACTAGGCCAAAGAAAGCCCATTTTCAGTGGAAGCCCAGGGAGAAAAGCTCCAAGGTAACAATAACACATACATAAAGTTTTAAAAAAAAGTTTCAATAAAAATTTAAAAAAAAGATCAAGAAAATTACAAAAAAAAAGAATTACCAAAAAATGTACATAAAATTACAGAAAATAGATAAAGCTGATATAACATTATACTAATAGAAAAATTAAACATGTTCATGGTACAGACAATAATAACATGACACAATACTAGGCAAAACAAAACAGTTCAATATTATACAGTTATGAGCACCAAGGAATGCATATAAATCCAGGTGATACATAGAATAGACTGTAGAGAGAGAGAAGGGCATAAGAGGAGTATTTTGTAATATATAGGGCAGAAGGAAGGAGGAAAGGAAAGAGGAAAAGAGGAAGAAGAGAGATGGGGAGGGAATAGCAAGAAGGATGGACAGTAAACAAAGAAAAATACAGGAGAGAAGGAAGAAGAGTAAAGTAGAAGGACAGTGGCAGGAGGGAGAGAAGAGGGGCAAAGTGGTTAGGGAGTTAAGGCAAAGCAAGAGGAGGAATTAAGTAGTTAAAAGTTCATTGGGAATTATCAAGAAAACAAAATGTTGGAGCAGGGACTAAATAAAAACAGAATTAGGTTCAGTCGGTAGATTAAGTAATGGCAGAGGAAGGAATTGAACAGTTACATGTCCAATTGGAAAAGAGATGATTGTACAGTGTAGTTTTGAAGTTTTGTTGTACGCAGATAAATGTAGGTAGGTTATTCCATATTCTGGCCATGTTCCAAGAGTATTATAACTGGCCTGCAGCTAATTTGGGTTCATGAACTTGAAAAAGATGTTGGTATTCAGATCGTAGAGGCCTAATGGGGTTGTAAAGGGTGAGTAGGGAGCTAAGGCCAGGGCAGTCATGTGGTTTAGGAATGACTTTATGTGTAGTTGTGATCTGGAGGAGTAATAGTTAATGGAGAAATTCAAGCCATTGTAATTTTTTTAGGGCAATACAGTGATGAGTAAAATGGTGACAGTTTGTAGCAAATTTAGCAGTCTTGTTATAGCATGTTTTTAATTTTGTTTTCAAGGAAGACTGCAGGTTGGTTAGTAAAGGTGTCCTGTAGCTTAGTGAGGGTAATAGGTAAGATAGTGCTAATACTTGTTTAGTCAGGAGGGGAGAGGAACTTATTGAGTCTATAGAGTAATCCAAGTTTTTTGTGGCTCTTATATTTTAGATGTGCAAATCAAATCTGAGGTTTGCATTGATTATTATCCCTACCAATTTAGTGTGGATTACTAGTTCAATTTTGGTAGAGTTAAGAGAGTCTATATTGAGGTCAGCTTTATTTATATGTGTATTTCTCTTGGGGGGTAAAGATCATAAGTTTAGTTTTTGGGGATTTAAAGAAAGGTGATTTTTGTGAAGCCAAATTTCCACAGTGGAAAATGCTGCTTGAGTGGTTTGCTGTAATATATTTGTTTTGGGAGCAGAGCAGACTATAGTGGAGTCATCTGCATACTGGACTAGTGAGCTCTGCAGGGTAGCTTGGTGGAGATTGTTGATAAAAGTGTTAAACAGAAGAGGGTCTATAATTGAGCCTTGGGGTACACCTGTAGGGTTGAGAAGGTAAGGGGAAATGAAATTCTGCCATTTAACAGCATGCTGTCTTTTGGAGAGATAGCTTTTGAATCAATTAAGTGGACTGGGGAGATAGTGCTATACTGGAGAGATAGGAGAGGAGGATAGAGTTAGATTTGGTATTAAATTATTTCAATAGGTCCAAGAAAAGAGCTGATACAGTGTGTCCTGAATCTCAAGCTTTGTTGATCATGTCTAAGAAGGATATTAGTGCAGTGGATGGCTTTGCACTCATTATTAATATTTAGCGTAAGCAATGCTTGCAAAGCATTTTAGTGAAAATATTCCTAAAAAGTACTGCTACTCATCTGGCAACTTTTATCAGAGTCAGTGGCTAATCAAGTACCAGACTCCCATTTGTTGTTGCTGGAATATCACAAGACTGTGGGTTTTTTTGATATTCCAGGTACTTGGCTTCATTTCCCAACACTGACAATGCAAAGCAGCACTCCTGAGTGTGCCATCCTTCAGATGAGACGTTAAACTGAGGTCCCATCTGCTTAAGTTGGTGGTAGCTCAGGTAGATGGGAATGATCCCAAGGCACTAGTTGAATAAAGAGTAGGGGGAATTCCCCAGTGCCCTGGCCAAATTTCCCTTAGTCAGTATAAATATGACTTTGGGTCTCCACTGAGAAAAGGACACTGGCCTAGTGGGATTAACCTGGTCAACAAAGAGAAAACAAAAGAAATGAAAATGAATATTCATAAATGTAGTCTTACTAAAGGCCATCACCAGTACGTGTAATACTGTTGTGATCCTGGAATAAAGGTATTGCCAGTCTGGATGTTGTTACTCAGGTTTTTTATTCTAATAAATTATCTGAAATAATACTTATCCCAAGTTTGTAATATCTTCGGGTTTTGTGAATTCTTGTAGAAAGCTACATTTTTTGCCAGTGTTACCTGCTTTTATGCTGAGCAGATTAAAATGTAAATAAAGAGATAATAGCCTCCCTGCTCCCTTGCCACTGATACATTTTCAGATAAAGCTTTACATTCCTCAAATATTACATTTTCCTAGCATTCATGTTGTTTTATGTTTTTTTTTTACCCCAGACTTCACTGAGCATCTACAGTAGACCCATTGATTGTTTTATAGACTCATTTGGGCTGCTTTGCAGAAGAAGACATTTTATTAATAGACTAGATGGACTTCAAGTTGGTTTGTCTTCATACTTATAATAAAATGACTAGATGGACTTCAAGTTGTTTTGTCTTCATACTTAACATACACTTTAGGTTGCAGAGAGAATTAGATGGTAGTGAATCTCTGACTTGTAAGATAAATGGTTTCAATGTAGTCCATTCAGAATTATTTACAGGGCATACTAAAACAGGAGGGTTGTTCGTTGACAGTACAAACCAATCAGCAGAGTCATTTTACCATCCTCCACTAATACTTGTGGATCCTGGCTGCCCTGAAAGAGAAGTACTAGAAAGTTTGTGAAGACAAAGGTCTGAAGTATAGTTCAACTGTTCTTATTCCCTACTGTTTATTCTGTAGCCGTTTTATCCTTTTAACTGCCTTTCGTGCAAATATTAAATAGTTCTTCAGCACCTTACAGCCTGTCAGCTTTTGCTGGAAGATACTTCTGGCAGGGATGATGTCTGTGAGAACGACAGATACTGGCCAAGAATTTCTGACACAAAATACACAGCCCATGCTGGAGATGAGTCCCTTTATCCTGTGGTGAGACAGTTCAAGTTTTTTGTGCAGAATCGGGGCTCTTGTATTGAGCATCTTTTGCTGTTCCTTCATTATTGGAAAATATAAATTAAGGTCGAGCAGAGTTCGATAAACTTCAAGCAGCATTTCATCATCATTCTTTGTCCTTATGCGTTTGGTTGGAAACCAGTCAATGTGACCATCACAGAGACTTTCATTCTGTGGGAATCCCTGATACCGCATCTGAAACATGAAAGGGACGAAAATAGAATATATTATGCTTTATTGAAAATGCTGCAGCTTGACTATCTATAAGTGATCAGAGTCATTGTACCTTTGCTACACAAAATGCTCTGTCATGATTCACAGAGAAAAACAGAATGCCCTCACTATATCATTGTCTAACAAAACAAAAGATTCGTACACAATCAGAATTAATAGCTTAATTCATGATATACTTTGTATATCTTTTTGCTCTCCCATTGTATTTCAAAGTACACTGAGATGTTGATCTGTATTCTTTAATTCACCAGCAGCATTTATTAATCTTTTTCTATGCATGGCCAATATGATTCATAGTGATGCATCAAATTAGACAAAAAAGAAAAAAAAATGAAACCAAGTAAACCTCTAACTCAGCTATAATTGTTGAAACAATAGAACTTGCATTACAATCAAAAACAACCTCCAGAATAACTTCAAACACTACTGCAGCCCAGTAAAACAATACAAAATGCATACTAAAATGGACCTATAGTTTACCTGTCCATCCTCTAACCACCCCTCCCCCACCAAATAAGCATTTTCTGTTTGTGGCTTTGCCTAGGCAAGCACCAGAGCTTGTATATACCTACTTCAAGGTTGCACCAACATCTAATAAATAGATTCTCAAATATGAATGATATATTCAACCCTAACGATATCGAACATTTCTGAATTTTGTTGTGAGGCATATTCAACAGTCATGGTGAAATATTTGTGTTCTGATCTTATGTAGGTCATTTTTCCCCAGGCTCCCATTTACGACTCAGGGGATGTTTGCCTTTATAAATCATGTACCAGCATGAACAAGACATCACTTGTAAGCTTTCTTTTTAATTGACTGTCCATTTCTTAAAGTCTGGCACATGATTTTGCATTATTTATATAATACATGAACATAAAGTATTATTTCACATTTTAATCATTGCCACTTGCTTGCAGTTGTACGACATTTTGCATTGTAAGACTCTGAGGAGAGTGCCTTAAAGTTTGTAATATCTGCTGGTTAAAGTAATGCTTGAGATAAAGTTGTAAAATCTTTCATAGCTGTGCTTGTGTAGCCAGTGTTTTTGTGGGAAGGATAGTGAATTTCAAGAACAAATGCTACCGCATTTTCTGTCATCTGTTCATGTGCTATTGTCATTACATTATTCTCACATTAATCATAGGTTCATAGCTTATTAAAGAGCCACCACAAAATTCTACTGCTTACTTCCCCTTTCCATGACGGATACAGGATGCAGTTCTGGACTGAATTTAGTTACCCTTCCACTCACGTAGATGGTACTTTAAGAGGGTTAGGGAGTTACTTTGAGTAATATAAAGGGGAAGTCAGCTACATAGGAAAGGAATTCTTGGAGACAGGTATCTATCCTGCCAGCAAGTTTTGTTTATGTTATGACGGAGGTATAGATGTTCTGAACGAGTGCTAAAATAAGCCGAAAGTCTCTGTTCTTTAACAGATTTAAATGCTGCTAGCTTCTGAAGACATTATTCACAAAGTATGTGCACACTGGTCAACCACTCCATGTCTTTTGTTATGCCCCCTAAGTGCTCCATCTGAGCTTATCAAATGCCATATCATAGCTTGTAAATTTTATATATTTGCTAACCAGGTAAACATGTTGGACAAAGTGCTCATTTTAAGGGACAACCCAAGTATCATTGCTTGGTTAAGTGGCTTGTTCACTCAGAGTCACACAGTCAGCAAGTGGAGATGGAAGGAATCATACACTGTACTCCTGGCTACAGGAAGCACTTCATTAACAGCTCATAGTATAAATTCTCTGAACTAACTGCCAGACACAGTATTGCAGATACAACACTGAACATACAGTTGTACATGAGTACTGCTAATTCAGATTCTAATCTTACGATTGCCATTCAATCCCTCATAATCTTTAGAAGGACTGTGTGAATCAGTGGAAAGGGTGAAAAAGCATACATGAACATTCCGATTCATGGGAATGAAAATGCATCTGTCTTCCAGGCTTGTTTGCAAGGAATCCTGGAGCAAAACCATTTTGAAAGGAGGCAAACAGATCTGCTTGAGGTGTTTCCCATAGCTGGATCAAATTTTGTTATATCCCTGGGTGGAGTTTCTATGTCTTTTCTAATCCTACTGAGCTTGTCTGCTGCAGTGTTTTGCTCTGATGGAATGTATGAAGTCTGAAGAGTAAAAATGCAAAGGAGATCAGATCTGGTACTCCCCTGTTTATATAAAACATCACTGTGGTATTGTCAGTGATAACTTGCAGAGGTCCTGGTGACCAGAGATAATTTAAGGCCTTTAAAACATTTATCAGTCAACATTTATTTGACATTTATATGCTTTTATCTGTCTTTGGAGTTCCACAGACCTTGCACTTTTACCCCTTTTGAAACTGCTCTTCAAAGTTTGAAGAATCTGTTGTGACATACGTGTGTGTGTGTGTGTGTGTGTGTGTGTGTGTGTGTGTGTGTGTGTGTGTGTGTGTGAAGGGAGAAGGACAGACCTTGTTCGAATACTAACTGATCCACCCACCAATGTAACTCCCTGTTGACAAATCCTTGAACTGAATCCAAAAAGATAAGAAAAGATAAGGTGTGCTGCTGCTTAGTCCAGACTGATGTGAGGTACCACTCAAGTCTCCCCATGTGAAGTTTGGCGAAGAGGATCATAAGAATCATAGAAGCCATGAAACTCAGAATCTTGAGAAATTCCCAGACAGAACCCTGACATTGGGTGAAGTTCAAGAACATTTCCTTGCACTGTTGTGCTTTGTCTAACAGAAGAAAAGATTTTCCCAGGGACAAATCTAGAAGACATCCCATAAAAACTAGAGAGTGAGAGGGAATAGCAGGTAATTTCTTCTGCTGGAACACCAGCTTGAGCAGGAGTTTCATGGTCCATGTCAGGAATCCTGACAACTGGAGAAAGTGTCTGTAAACATAAGACATCCATCCCAATATGGAAAAATTTGAATGCATTGAAGTTTGCAGTTATCCATTACTGGAACCAGTTACTTTGTAAACACCCTTGTTTCAGTAGTAAGACAGAGAATTGATAATGTGAGCCAGACAAAGAAAATCTTAAAAAAAATGTCTGAATTATTTGCAAACTGGAATGCAGTGATGAGCATCTTTTAAATCTAAAATCACCATGAAGGAGGAGGTGGGTATGAAACTAACAGGTTTGAAGGCATAATGTTTTGAATTTTGGAATTTTGACAAACTGCTTGTGAAAGGAAAGACCCAGGACCAGTCTCTAGGTTCTCTGTTGGTTCTGTGAATTTCATACTTCCAAGTGTTATCTAACCCAATTTCAGAACCTTGTGGGCATCCTTACATAAAGACCCCCCAAATCTGAAACCATGATGTGCAGCTTTAGTTATAATTAAAACATGAAAAAAGATAACTAGTCAGTCTTGTAAGTTAGTTCATGTTTTATATATCAGTATAAGAAATAAGCTCTGGACTCTATATGATAATTTTCAGTGACTGAGAGTATGCTGCATATGGAGGAAAAAAAGTCCCTATTCTGCTCCAATATCATTATCAGCCCAAAAAATCTGAAGTATTCTACCAGATCACTACTGAAAGAAATTGTACCTAAAAATAAGGGTCAGGTTTGTATGGTAGTTTAAAATTATGATGATTCACAATGGAAACATAGATAATATAAGTATATTATACAATATATCAAACTGAGAAACAGACCAGAAGAGAGGAAGTGAGGAAATAACTTGGGGCTCATTATCTTGACGGATTACTCTCTGTCATCATCCTAAGTAAGGATTATTCAACAAGCTAGCGCAAACCATGTCTGCCTAAGGAGTATTAGTATGGGTTCACATGGCATCAGATCTCATTAAAAAAAGACTTCTGTCATGGATAAGGCAACCACACCTATAATGATTAAGATCCATCACAAATGTATTTTGTATTGGGACTAATCTTTCTCTGTCCTAGAAAGCTCTATTTGGTATATTAAGGCAAATGCATTTCAAGAATATTGAGTTAGGAAAATGTTTTGGACTCCCACATATTACTGATTTGCTTATCAGCAACAGTCAAGGATATTTTGGAAAAAGTCCTTACTGCTCTGGTAATGCAGTTCTCTAAAAGCAGACATTGTAAGTACCAGAGGATCAATCATCTGTAGGCTGCATCTCCAAAGGTGTTGATATGAAAGACCCATATATTTCCAGAATAGCATTAAGCATTCACATTCAAATTACATGGTCTCTTGTCCCAATTACATCCATACAAGTTCAATTATGTCTGAAATTCAAAATGCTGTCACTTCACAACATTTTACCTCTTCTTCCTCATTTATGTTTCCTAACTAACGAACTAAAACAATGAGTAACAAGGTCACACAAAGAAAACAGTTAGTAATAACTGCAAGAAAAACCTAACCAAGGTAGATTTTCCACCATATGATTCCTTAAATCCTATTGTATTAGAGGTGACATGATATATATATATATATATATATATATATATATATATATATATATATATATATATATATACTATATATATACACAAATGACCCCTAAGGACATCAAGTGTTTCAGCTATATGGCAGTTTGGAATATCCATGACTTTTTTTCCTTTTTAAGTCTGTTATGGAAAAATTCAGGCCAATAAGGCCAAACCCCACTAGCTCTGAACATGCATGTTTCAGCCTTCTTAAGGCCTCATCAGCACAGCATAAGTGGCATATTTGGTTAACCTTTGGAAACAGAGGGTTGTCATACCCAGCTGATGTCCATAACCATTAGGGTTTCTGCAAAATATCCCAACTAACAAACTAAAACAATGAGTAACAAGGTCACACAAAAAAAAATTAGTAAAAACTACAAGAAAAATCTAGCTAAGCTAGATTTTCCATTGTGTGATTCCTTAAAATCTCTTGTATTAGAGGTAACATGGAATATATGCAAATAACCCTCATATATGATATATGATGTATATCATATGATATACATTATATATCATATATTTACACACACACATACATATATATATATGCAAATGACCATTATATATGATATATGATGTATTACATATGATATACATTATATATCATATATTTGCATATATCCCATGATAAACATAGTACAGTTGTGTAAGTAAATTTACAATTATATAACAGACGTTTGAATGATAATTGCTGTAGTAGCTGTTCCTCCATCAATTCCCCTTTGTTTTGTGTTTATGGCAGGGTATGATATATTGTTACTCTTAGCTATGTTCTCTCGGGGGCCAGTCTCACTCTCTCAGTTAGCATGAAAGATCTGAAGGGTTTGTCACGGACATGTTTTTAAGCAGCTCATCTCCATTTCCTTAATGGTTTGAGTGCATGGAAGGAGCCCTAAAGCATGGAAGCTGGTCAGCTGTTATATCCTTAGCAGGATATAACCCATATAGCTAAGGATACTGCAGCAGTGATCATTCAAACATCTACCGTTATTGTAAGTTTTCTTACATAACCATACTTTCACCTGTATTCACCACAAATTCCCTCACTGCATGACAATTTAGCAGAAAATGGAAGTAATGGATCCAAACATTTGATTTTTTTTGTTCACTATGAATGGTTTAGCCTAGAAACCTGAAAAGATATAGACTGGGTTTAGAAAATCTGTAATGTAGATGTGTAGTGAAAAATATGAACATAAATGGGAAAAAAAGGGGGAAGAACAAATAATAATTTCCCCTCGACAAGTAAAGTGCACAGCCCTGAGGACATTGTGAGCAGGTAGTATTCACTAGCTGGCAAATGCTGAGATGTGAAGTACTAGATGAGACCGTGCCATATATATATATATATATATATATATATATATATATATATATATATATATATATATATATACACGGATCCCCTTCACTTCACCGAAACGCTAGAAGACCGACACTCTACAGAAGGAGACGAGAAGACCGACGACTCAGATGACTGACAAGGTGAGAACCCGACGGACTCGGTAAGTGTGCGATAGAGTGAGGGATTTAGTGTTAGGGAGCGGGCAGGTAAGTGTGCAATAGTGAGGGACTGTAGTTTTAGGGGCGGATTAAGTGAGTTAGGGTTAGGGTGCAGGTAGGGTGTGTTTGCGATAGTGACGGACTGTAGGTTTAGGGGTGGGTTAAGTGAGTTAGGGTTAGGGTACGGGTAGGGTAAGTGTGCGGTTGTGTCGGACCTTAGGGTTAGGGTTTGGGGTAAGGTTAGTGCATGTATAGTTGTGTGTAATGTGTAGTTTACGTTTTGTGTGTCGGTGTTTTGGGTGTAGGTGTTATGGTGTTAGGTTTTGTGTGTTGTCGGTATTGTGTGTTGTCAGTCTTTTGGTCGGTGTTTTGGGTGTCGGCGTGTCGGTGTAGTGAAGGGGATCCATATATATATATATATATATATATATATATATATATATATATATATATATGGATCCCTGTCGGTGTAGTGAAGGGGATCCATATATATATATATATATATATATATATATATATATATATATATATATATATTTATATATCTCCTGTCTCACAGTACTAAAATGAATAAACCTGGGGCAACTAAACCCTGTGGTGATATTGCATCCTGACTTCTGGCAGACACCTTGGAGTGTTACTTCACAGCCCAGAATTTGCATGCCCGTTGTATGTCAGGTGTAACTGACTCAGGCATGGATGGTCGAATGGCCTGTGTAATGTTAACCCATGGCAGGCTGATAAAGTTATTGTGCGTTAATGGCACAGTGAATGAATAGTGACATGGCAGTGAATGAGGCCACTGACACATGTAAGAAAGCACACAACAACACCTGTGATGGTGGTGGCATATCCACTATTAGTCCAACGTGCATTACCTCATACTGTTTAGAATACCTGATGGTAGGAAGGACGGTAGAATAGTTCCAGTTGCATTTGCAAGATATATGACAAAAAGAAAAGCTATAAGCAATGGCAAAACTAATTAGCAGCACTGCAAATATGGACAACAAGGCAAGTGACTAAGAGATATGAAAGTATAACACCAATCCCATATATGTAGTAGTACATTTGGACAGGCATTCATGCTCTTCAGGCATATCATCTTATTTCCCCTAACTCATGATGTACTGAAAAGCAAACAAAAGAGAAAAGCATTATAAAAAGACATGTCTGTAAATACCAATAACTGCATATAGCTGTATAAGAATGCCTGCTTATTTATAAGCAATAACCAGATACTCACACTTAGTGCAGAATTCTGGCTTCCTCTCCCTAACATCTTCCTATTGTGAGGGAAGTTCAGGTTGGAGCTTATTCAAGTTACTGTGGTGATGGTAGCAATACCCAGCAGAGTGGATGATACCGTGGTCACTGTTGTAGAGTTCCATAGCATGGGTTTGAAAAGGGGGGAGGGGTGATGGATTTAAAATTTTGCTCTTATAAACTTAGAAAGTTGCTAAAATAACAGGATTTGCATTAGCATGCATATTCTGAAGGACATGACGTCTGAAATTGAAATCTATGTCAACATTTAGTAGCTACAGTCCTTAGATCATCCTAGTCATTTGCCAGAAAACCAAAAATTATATGAGGAACAGACCAAAAATATGAAGCAGAAATTTGGACATTATGCAAAAATCTGGACAGTTGAAAGTTAAGAGGTATGGTGTCCAAGTTAGCTGGGATTGTGAAAAACTTGATAAATTCCAAATACCATTGCTTTGATTTTTGAGGAGTTTAGTAATAAATGCATGGAGTTTAACATTTTATGGCAATACTTGTTACAGTGTACACACAAATGAAACCACATATGTTTGTACAGAGCTGTAACTGTGTATATTATTTTTAATTGCAGTTCTGTTTTTTTTTTTTTTTTTTTTTTTTTTTTTTTTTTTTGACAAATGCTGTGTAATTACTACTTTGCACCAGAAGAGGAGAGCAAATGGGCACGTTGATCGCTGCTGAATATTTCAGTTTTTCTACCTTTCCCAAATTTGGTTTACCTTTGTTTTGGGACTACAGTGTAATCAAATTGTGGCATTCTGCACAGCATACTTAATCTATCCTTTTGTTACTGTGACTGATAAGAGTTTCTTGGGGGAAACATTCAGTAAGTAAAACATGTTTGATTTGAATTCAAATGCAGACTTTGGCCTCAGTATTTTGTGCCTGAAAGTCCATACCATCAGTACTTTTCCAGGAAAGATTATCCTTTCTTACCAGCATTTATACCTGGATGCGGTGTCTTGCTTTTTTTAATCAAGTGTCCTCTTTTATATGCATTTTCAAGCTGACTTTGTAGTATAGTTTATCTGCTTGTCTTTCTATTCTGCATTTAACTGAGCACAGGAAAAAGTTAATTGTGTGGCTCTGTGAAGGTAGGTCTCCCATTCAGTTTCAGAGGTCTGAGGCTTGATTGTTAATTAATCACAAAAAGAAAGCTGCTCCCAGTATCAATAAAGGCTGTCCTCCGTATTGCTTCTTCTATTCAGAAGTATAATTTCATAAGTCCATTCAATAAGATCCGAAAGACCATTAGCTCTCAATATATTTATTAACATATAAAAATAAAAAACAGATTTAGTGCTTTCATCTCTGTAACGGAGACTTCATCAGAATCATCTTTTCACTAATTCACCACCATATTTAAAGTAGTACAATCCACATCATTGGCTGGCCAATTAATCCAAAGATTTTTTCCTGTTTTAACCCTTATATGACAGTTTAACAGTGGGTTACTACAACCATGTTTGTACTATGTATACCCATTTCATGTTAATTGACTTGTTCTTACTACTAAATGCAGACTTTAAAATATATACATATATATATATATATATATATATATATAAAAATATGAGTATATACTAAGCATAGGAGTCTAAATCCATATCCTACTAAAGTGCATTCATGCATTCATAGTGCATATATAAAGTGCTTAAATGTCTATATAGATATTGAATATTAGTAAGATTAAAAATAAAAACCTGTAATAATGTTAATATTACTGTATACATAAGAAATTAAAAACAATTCATCTATGTATACAATATTATTGTATATGTGTGTACAAAAAATTTTTAGACTCCTATGCTTAGTATATATATATATATATATATATATATATATATATATATATATATATATGTGTGTGTGTGTGTGTGTGTGAATATATTTTTAAAGTCTGTATTTACTAGTAAGAACAAGTCAATTAACATGAAATGGGTATACATAGTACAAACATGGTTGTAGTAACCCACTCTTAAACTGTCATATAAGGGTTAAAACAGGAAAAATCTTTGGATTAATTGGCCAGCCAATGATGTGGATTGTACTACTTTAAATATGGTGGGGAATTAGTGACCAGATGATTCTAATGAAGTCTCCATTATGGAGATGAAAGCGCTAAATCTGTTTTTTATTTTTATATGTTAATAAATATATTGAGAGCTACTGGTCTTTCGGATCTTGTTGAATGGACTTACGAAATTATCCTTCTGAATAGAAGGAGCAGTATGGAGGACAGCTTTTACTGATACTGGGAGCAGCATTCTTTTTGTGATTATATTTGTGTCGTGAACCTTTGTGTTTGATTGCTAATTATTTAGAATCATAAATAGTGATATTTTTTGATTAGTTATACTGGATAGATATGCATAATTAAGACTGTATTTTTACCTGTCTTTGCCAATTACACCATGCCAAAGGCTGATGGTATACATATATATATATATATATATATATATATATATAGTATGTAGCTTGCTGAAATAAGCACCGTAATGTATTGCCATTGTTTCATGCAGCTATGCTTGTTAGTTTTTAGTTGATACATAATTGCTGTTTTGGCAGCTACAGTAATATGGGATAATTTAACCAGTCTGAAAAAGCGAATACTTTTTCATTCAGATTATATCCACCTGTTAATAATTATGGGACTTTAATGGTATGTGGTATTTGCATTGCATTGTTATACTAACAGGTATCTGAAGCGTTTTAATTTCACTTGCTTTAAATATTCAAGGTAGTGGTTGCTGACCTCACCTGGTTATAAAGCATTTCAGTAGCTGTGTTTTCATCCTTTTTTTCTTACATTACTTTCACATATTTGTTTTCTTCTTCTGCTGTGAGTCCTATTCAGTTATTGCTGTATTCAGTGCTTCTGCTCACAGCCTCCTCCTCATAATCATTAACCTCATTTTTCCCATTTTCACGGGGGTTTGGGATGTCATGTCAACTGTTGCCTCCTTCTTTTCTTTCCATGTCAGTTTCTTACCTTCCCTACAATCATGGCTTACTGTCATAGCTCTTCTCTCACTCAGTTTATCTATCTCTTTGCTGGACATCTTCCTTCCTTCTTGAGTTGTACATGTCTCTCCCATATCTGCTTTTTAGGTTCTCTTATGCATTTTTGTATATGTAAGTGAAGTACCATAATCTGGTCCTCCTGACCTTATGAGCAACAGGGGCATCTTTGTCTTCAGCTTGGATGTCCTCGTTTCTTTATCTATTCCACAGGTGTGCCATGCTACTACCCATCTCAGGCACTTTGTCACCACAACCACCCCACATCATCTGCTGTGCCTTCACTGGCCAGGTTTGTGTGTCATACAGAAGCACTGATTACACCACTATTTTGTGTACCTTACATTTCATTTTTTTTGGAATTCTTCTATCCCATACTACCCCTGACACTTTGTGCCAGTTGTCTGCAGTACCTGAGATTTTAACTTTGGCCTTCTCATTCAGATTTTCCTTCTCTTCAACTCAACTCATCTCCCAGATGCTTGAGGCTGTTAATCTGTTCCACTATTTCCCATTCTACCTTTGTTTTCTGATTGTCCCATTTACTGCCATAACTGCTGTCTTGTTTGTACATAGTTTCACCCTTGACCTTTAGTTTTGTGATCCATTTTCCTATCATTTGCTGGAGCTCCTTTTCAGAGTTTGCTTGCAGTACTACATTATCTATATAAATCAGCTCTGTTGATCTGTCACCTCCACCCTATTTGCAGATGCAATCTATCACCAGCATGAATAGGAGTGGGCTCAGAGCTGACCCCGATGAGCACCCATTCCAACTGGAACCCTTTGATGAGAGCAGACACTGTTCATACTTTTCTCATGGGTCCTTGTACATAGCATGCATGAATTCTACCAGTGTTTCTGGAATTTTGAGCCATTGCAGGATTTCCCAAAACAGGCTTTGCTGGGATCTTTTCCTATCCTTTCTCCATATGTAGGAATACTCACTTGGACTCTCCTCATCTCTAGCTTCTTCTGTCCTATCTGTCACACTATAAACTGTACTTCTCAACTGTCCCTGATTTTGCAGAATGTCCTTGATTTTCCCATGCTTCTCATAAAAGTTTTGCTTTTCCGGTAAATTGCTGAAGATTAGTCAGTAATGCCAGACATTAGAATTTCATACTTCCTGTTGTTCAGAAAATGCATGCTGATGCAATCTTAGCTGTCTCGCTAGCTTAACAGGTAGCATATTTGCCTTTGATGCAGAAAGCTGTGGGTTTTGTTTCCACACCAGATAGTTGGATTATGTTAGGGGTTGGGGGATGGCATAATTGTTAAGGTGTATACCTCACAGACACAAGGTACATAATTTGATTCTCACCCATGAAGGGAAATGGGATAGCCTTAAAATGGCCTGCTAGGGCAGTATAATATTTACCTATGAAAAAAAAATTACTGTTGTATTAACCCTTTAAGTGAATTAGAGTATCATTTAAAAATTGTCCTTAATTTTGAGTTTCTGTCCCCCATTATATTTGGCTTTGTCTAGAATTCTTGAGCAAAGAAGTTGAGAGGTATGCTGCAAACAAAGGGTATGTTGCACCACATCCTAACTGAATCTGAACTACTCATCTGCCATCTTGCTTTCTACTACTCTTTGCATTCATTTATCTGTCATCCTCTCCAGCACTTTCATGCAGTGTAACAGGAGCTTGATAAGTCTATATTAACTGCATTTGTGAATATCACCTTTGTTCTTATTAACTGATAATAGAATGCTTATTCTCTAGTCAAGTAATATATATATATATATATATATATATATATATATATATATATATATATATATACGGATCTACTTCATATGGTTGACATTTCAGAATGTTGACCATAGAATAAAAAATAAAAAATACAAAAAAACTTACCTTCACGCTGCTAGCAGAAATATGTAATCCTAATGTCTGGCATTTGACTAACCTTACTCCTCCAAACAAAAGAGTGCTATGATGCAAAATTGGGGACATATATGAGACATATGGAGAGGGGGTTGCAACAAAGAAGTTGTATCTACTGGTTGTGTGTGTATGTGTGTTTGTTTGTTATGTGTGTATGGAATAGATACAGAGAGATAGAGATAAGAGAGAGAGAGAGAGAGAGAGAGAGAGAGAGAGAGAGAGAAGCACAGAAAGTGGGGTAGGGAATAACAATACACTTATGCAGCAAGTAGTCTAGCAATATCCACTCTTTAAAAAAGCAATATGAAACTCTAATGTCTGGTATTATTGATTGACTTTAATCATTTGTGATTTGTCATGGGGAGAATTGGCAACAAAGGGGCTGTAGCTGCTGGTTGTGTGTGTGTCCTTTGATATCTGTGTGAGTTTTCTGTTTGTGTGTGTGTGTGTGTGTGTGTGTGTGTGTGTGTGTGTGTGTGTGTGTGTGTGTGTGTCTGTGTGCACTTGAGTTTGTGTAGACATTAAATACTTACACAACTTTTATTTCGGATGTAAAATACTTCCTCCAATAGCAATTACATATGCTATAGCAAGTTTGAAATATTAGGTAGAGGAACTATTTTATATCAAAAATATATTGAAGAAATTATTCATTAATGAAAAAAATATAAAATGATTTAGCAGCCTATTTTCTAAACCCAGCAATGTCCTCCAGGGTGGACATTATCAGGGAATTTATGCATTTCCAGGTAACGCCCACACTGTTGGGCATTATTGATTGCTTGTTGTCAGCTGGTTACATATCAGTGGTAGATAGATTGCTTAGTCAATATAAATTGGGATGACATGTCTTGACAAAAGATATAGCAAAGATATTTTGCTAAGAGTCACATGGCGAAATCATGGTGTAGAGAAAATATGCTAATAGCATTTGTCCAAATGGTGTCACTATTAGTGAAATAGACTCAATAATCTTTACATCCTTTTATTTACTTATTAATATATTTAGGTACCTAAGAGCGAGGTATCATATATATATATATATATATATATATATATATATATATATATATATATATATATATATATATATATAGCACCATAAAAATGCCAACTCAAATCAACCTCATTGTGGTATACTCAATAAATAATTAAGATAATTTACACAAAGTGGAAACAAAATCATTGTCTGGAATAAGGTCGCCTCCCCAGAAGATAATTTCTGAAGGACCTTCTGAAGGGAACCTAGGTATTACAAGTCCTAATCAGAGAAGATAGCTGATTCTAAAGTTCCAGAGCAAGCCACAGAAAACAAAGTATTCCAAATCTCTCAACTCCTTGGAACAGTCAGCACCCCATCAACTGACAATTTGAGAGGATGGGGCACTACAAGTTCTTTTATATAAGCAGGACTAAAATTGAATGCTAAGAAATTCATAAGAGTATCCCTCAGGAAGTCATTCTGCTCCTGGTAACTATCACATTGACAACACACACCCCAAGAGTTGACCCAGTAGTCAGGGACTTGGGGACACACACAGACAGTAATCTAGATTTTGACCATCATGTGTCTACAGCAGTGAGGAAATCATTCTGTGTTGTGCATTTATAAACAAAGGTATTGCATCTAGGTCTAAGGAGGTCATTGTTCCACTATATTCAGCATTCATCAGACCTATTATTGAGTACAATGTCTCCTTTGATATTTATCTAACCAGGCACATCTAACAATTGGAACACCCACAGATGTTTCTCACTAAAAAAAATACAGGGTGTAAGTAGCATGTCCTGTGAAGACCACCCAAAACCCTATGCCTGTGTTCTGTACAAGTTCTTTTAAAAAAGCATGGACTAAAACTAAAATGCATAATAGTATCATTCAGGACGTTATCCATCCCTGGTAACTATCATATTGACACCATACCCCAAAGAGTCAACCCAATAGTCAGGGACGTGGGGACACACATAGATGGTAATCTAGCCTTTGACCATTATGCATCTACAGTAGTGAGAAAATCATTTTACGTTGTGCAACTTATAAACAAAGGTATGGCATCTAGGTCCAATGAGATCATTGTTTCACTATATTCAGCATTCATCAAACCTATCATTGAATACAATGCCTCCTTTGGTATGTACCTAGCCAGGCACATGCAACAATTGGAACGTCCACAGATATTTCTTACTAAAAGAATACAGGGCGTAAGTTACATGTCCTTTGCAGACCACCTCAAACCCTATCCCTGTATTCTGTCTCCAACAGACTGTTGAGGGGAGATCAATTCCTGGCATACAAGGCATTGTTGCATCCCATTCTGATGGACCTCCTGCATACCTGCAAAACAAACAGCACCAGCATTTCATGTACTAAAGATTGAAACCTTGCCTAGATATAACTCAAACCTACTGGAGAAACAAGGTATGTATCCCAAAGACTACCCCTTCTCTGGAACAGGCTCCCCATCCATGTGAAGCAGAGCCCCTCCCTAACCCAATTCAGAAGTAATGTGGACAACTGGAATGGGGAACAGGATTTTCATCCCTGGTTTGGCACCTATGTCTCTAATGGACACAGGCAGCCTGTAAATGGTTAATCTTCCAACTTTCTGCTTGTACGTGTTTCATCTCCCAAGCCCTTGCTTACTTATCAAGGGTACCAGAACTTGTTAGAGATAGGGGATGCATAACTAGGCTTAAAAAGGCCCTAGTGGTCATTAGCCTAGTCATACCTGTCAACTGTCCAGATTTTTGTAGAATGTCAAGATTTTTGCCTCATATTTTTTGGTTTGTTCACCACCAAGTTGTAGTTTTCTGGTAAAACACTGAGGACTGAAGTCACTAAGTAGTAATGTACATTTGAGTGTCAGACTTCATATCCTTCAGAAAATGTATGTTAACACAAATCCTGTTATTCTAGCAACTTTTATAAGTTTATAAGAGCAATATTTGAAATCTGTACCTATTTTGGGGCCTTTGTCCCCCATTATTTTAGGCTTTGTCCAGATTTCTTGCACTTAGAGGTTGAGAGGTCTAAGCCTACTACATACCTATAGACCTATGAGGACAAAGACTGTCTTGAATTGAGAAGGTAAGTAGTAGGCACAAATACATATCTGGTAATGAACAGCAGGCTGTGCAACATGCTACACATGTTATGTTCCTGCTGTAGTCGAGCTTGTTTTTATCAGATGTTCCTACTGAAGAGATTGTTTTTCCTGATACTTTGTCTAAGATAAAATATGTTTTACGTGGGACTAGAATGAAGTTCCTGTGGCACAAAACATATATTATGATTTATTACAGTTAGAGATGCCCAAAACTGTGATTATCCCTCTTGTCTTGCTTGCCTTAGAGAATGTTTTTCTCAATGCTTCTTTCGTACCTGATAGTCAGATTCATGCCCCAGGAAGTCTTACAAATTATACAAGGCACCCTAGACATGAGAACCTGTTTTCTAATCCTAAAGCATATTCAACAGTTATTTCTCTATCTAAACATGCTTCTTCTAAACATTTTACAACTGTTTACCCCCTTCCCCTTATAAGGATAGGAAAGCATACTTCTCAGCTGTACAGAATTTCACAGACTGTACCGATTTTTGCTCTCTTATTTTTGGTCTGTGTCTCATAAAATTAATATTTTCTGGCAAATCACTGGCAAATTATTGACAAGTGAAGTCAGAAAATAATGACAGACATTTGAGATTCAGACTTTCTACCTTTCAAAAAAATAATGGTAATGCAAAACATGTTATTCTATCAACTTTCTAAGTTTGTAAGAGCAATATTTAAAACTTGTCTCTATTTCTGATCCTTTGCCCTCATTATTTATGGCTTTGTCCAGATTTATTGCTCTACAAGGTCAAGGGGTATGTAGGAAAGTAATGAATAAGATGGGGAAGAAAATGCATTCTTGTAGTACTTTAACTTTCAGAATTTTAAACTGTTAAGCTCATACATTAAAGTTTTTAATTGTAATTTTTGAGAATATGCAGAAGTTAATGTCTAACCTTCCTTCTTCAGAGGTAAAAAAAGTCATGAAATGCTTCGGTGACAGCTGCTTCTCATGTGACTAAACATGTTTTAAACTGTGCTTATGATGTTGCTAATTCTTCTGTCAATGTCACAGATTCTGGTTCACATTTGAGGAGCTATGTGCTCTATTTCTCTGCTATATCGCCTTTGTATTTGATACAACAGATTTATATTGAGTATTTGAGTTCTTCCAAGTTATTTAAGGGGGTGGGGTTATTGTATTTACCCTAAACTGTAAACATCAGCTTTATACTCTGCATACACTGTATTTTTATTTTGAGAACTAATTTTTCTAAGTTATTCAAGGGGATTGATAAGCTTTCTAAAGTTATTTAAGGGGATAGTAATATTGTACTTATCCTAAACTGTAATGCGTTCGCCCTGTACTCTCACATAATCTGTCTTACTATACTGCAATATTTCTACTGCTAGGATACTGCAACTTAACTGAGTGTTTTTTTCTCTGTATGTTGTACTCAAATTTCATAGACAGCTATTTGAGATAATACTATATGCTCTAATTGCAAGTGCTTACAGGATACTCAGAGCTGTTTGGTAGTCTAGTTGTTTTATCCTTATCTGCTGAAACTGTGACAATGGTTTTCTGTGCATTTTGCTTGTCAGCTTGCGTTTAGAATTTGAACTGATACAGTGATATTGCATTTCTAACTGCCTCCTTCTAT
The DNA here is from genome assembly GCF_019279795.1 of Protopterus annectens. Classification (NCBI taxonomy): domain Eukaryota; kingdom Metazoa; phylum Chordata; order Ceratodontiformes; family Protopteridae; genus Protopterus; species Protopterus annectens. The sequence continues at coordinate 413,989,651 of NC_056733.1, read as the reverse complement.
CTCCTGCATACCTAAATCCCAGCCTTAACTTCTCCAAATTGTCTTTTTCTCTCTCACCCTTCTTTTCCAAATATGATCCTAATGACGCTTCTCCCACTGCTCAGCTCCCTTGTGGAATGGAAATGCCAATTCACATCTGCTGGGTTTCAATTCTACTCTCTGAGTGAACATTGCAAAATCAATACCTGTATGTCTTACAATTTAGCGAAACAGTTGATTTTATTCCCTGCCTTTATTCTAGTAGCAAGCACAGATGTACTGGACTGTACTGTCCTTACTCCTTCTGTCAGTGCTCACTCCAGATCCATAATTATATTTCGACCTGCAATAGTTACTTTCAACCAGACTAACAGCTGTAATCTCCCTTTGTCCTGCATGCAGCTATTCAGGCAGAAGAAACAGCTACATGCTTGCTTACCCTGTGTAGTTGCTTTTACTGATAGGTTCTGAGAGTTTTGTCCCTTGTGACCTGGCTCTTCCAGCTCCGTTTATCCTTTGCTTCGCTCAGGCTCACTCTGCTCCCATACCCTGCCCCCAAATTCCACCCGCCCCTACTACTCCTACATTTATCCTAGACATTTGTCCACACCCCTCACTCTGCTACCCAATCCAATATCACCACTTGCCTAACCCCTCCCCAATACACCCACACACAATATACACATCACTCACTACCATACCACTCTCCACCCACACTTCATCTACACCCAGATCTCTATAACCCACTACCTCTCTTTCTTAAGTTTAATACCTTCTCAATACCATGCCCTCCCTGCTTTTCCAAACTGTCCATACCCCCTAACCTTTTTGATATTTTTAATACCCATATACAATTTTAGATCCTACTCTACATCTCCCCCCTCATTCTCTCCTCTCTTCTATACCCCTCCACATAAAACACATCACCACCTCACTACTAAATACTTGTACTCCATCTCCCTTTCTCTGATCAAACCTAACTTCCTTCACCACTTCAACCTAAAAATCCTGCCAACCACAACTAAACTACTTATCACTAAAGTCATAAAAAATTTTCCCTTGTATTATAAAATAAAACCTAAACCCTCCACCTAGCGACATACACACAAATCCCGATCCAACCTCATCACTAAATACAAACACTCCTCTCTCTAACCATCCCTCCACCCACAAAACTCTTAAACTTTGTACTCTCAACACCCAAAGTCTATGCAATAAAGCTTTGATATTCCAATCCTGGGTAACCCATAATCAACCAGACATTGTAGCTGTCTCTGAGTCATGGCTCAAACTCCATATCTCTGACTCTGAAATACTAAACACCAGTTTCCAAGCCCTTAGGTGTGATCAAACAAACAAAAAAAGGTGGAGGTGCCACCTTAATCTACTCTAGCCTGTTCTCTATAATCCCCTTCCCCAACCCTATTCCTCAATTTGCTAATGCCAAACTTGTAGCTTGCCTACTAAAAATTAATAACCGTAAAAACCTCTGTATCATTGCCCTATAAATCCCACCAGGGAACAATATCCCAGTCCATGAAAAAAATTATTTTATGGGCCTCAACCAAAATAAACAATGAAACATACATACTAGGTGATGTAAACATAAACCAGGGCAACATCAGTAACTCTGAACCCTCCCAATCCATCAACCTCTTCAACTTCTTCCAAATAATTCATTCCATAACCAGACCCAATACAACCAAATCTTTAGGCACTATCCTTGATTGGATCCTAGTCTCCCACCCAAATAAAATCACTAGTTACAGCACTATTCCTGACTCTATCAGTGACCATTTTACTGCCTTTGCCCTTTGCTCAACCTCCTCCTCCCTGCACCGACATCACTACATACACACTCACAACCTCAGTAATTTCAACGCCATCTTATTCTTAAACTCCCTCAAACAAATGAACTGTCACATTCTAGAAAACTCTACTTCTTGACAATGCTGTTGACTATTTTAACTCTCTTTTCTAAATACTCTAAAAAATATAAAACCAATAAGGACAAAAAGAATAAAAAACAATACTGCCCCATGGCTAACCAAAGACAACAAGCATCTAATGCACTAAAGAGACAAATCCTGGAAGCTATATTAAAAAAACAATCTCCCTAATATCCTACTTCAATATAAACAGCTCAGTAACCTTGTAAAAAAACAAATAATTAGAAATAAAAAATCTTACTGCAGCAAACTGTAGTCCATCCATGCAAAAAACCCCAAACAATTCTGGAACTGTATAAATACCCTTCTCAACCCAGGCAGCAAAAATAATCCCTGCCCTGACCCCGATAAATCTGATCAAGAATTAGCCTTATTATTCAACTCTTTTTTTGACACAATCTCTGAACTTACCAAAACCTTTCCAAATAACAGTCCTTTCTCTATGTCTACACCTACCCTACCTACTGATTACAACCCCCCCCCCATTTTCAACCTTAAACCCATATCTGCCAACTACATAAAAATACTTCTCTCCAAAGTAAAACCCTGCTCCAATGGCCCAGGTAATATGCCCCCAATTTTCCTCAAATCTGCTGCTGATGGGATTGCTTTCCCTATTAGCATCTTCATCAATAGATCCATGCAAGAATCTTATGTCCCTAAACTCTGGCGTACAGCCTACACTCTACCCCTTCACAAAGGCGGTAAAAATGCCAATATCTCTAATTTCCGCCCCATAGCAATCCTCTCCCCAATCTCCAAAATTTTAGAAAAATGCATTTGTCTCCAGCTCATACCTTTCCTAACTCAAAACCACCTCCTCACCCCAATCTAACATGGATTCCGATCCGGACGCAACACTACAATAGCTCTTCTCTCATTCCTTGACACAGTCAACTGTGCCCGAGATTCCAGGGAAATAGTATTCACAGTACTTCTAGACCTCTCCAAGGCATTTGATACTGTTCCTCATACCTATCTTTTGGGCCATCTATCAAACATAAATCTCTCTCAAAATACCCACTCTTGGTTCTCTAGCTAGTTGTCTGACAGATCTCAGGCTATGAAATGGAGAAAAAGTATCTCTCCTTTTATCATTACCCCTACTGGCATTCCTCAGGGATCTATTCTTGGTCCAATGTTATTCAATAACTTTTTCAATACATTCCACTCTCATATCCCAAATGCCAAAGTTATCCAATATGCAGATGACTCAACTCTTGTCTGTTCTGCCACCAGTCTCCCTGAACTTCTAACTAAGACTCAAGCTGCCTTCTCAATCACCGAGACCTGGATGCTCCAAAACCATCTCTCTCTAAATGCAAACAAATCTAAAATATTAAATTTCCTACCATCACAAACCTTGCTTTTCGATAAAACCTCTTTCCAACTTCTAAGCCAGAACAACTCCCCTATCAAAATTGTCCCCCATGCCCAGTTACTAGGCATAACTATAGACGAGCACCTAAAATTTGATAATCATATTCTCCTTAACATAAAAAAAAAACTTCAAAAACTCAGCATGCTATATAGGAACAATCGTTTCCTCTCACCCCATACCAGACATACTCTTGCCTCTACTTACCTCTTTCTATCTCTAATGTATGGCACTCCCTAGCTTACAGTCTATGTGCTACCCTCACTTCCAAACTAGAAAACTTTCACAACAAAATTTCCAAATTCACTACTAACAACAAAAACCCCTCACATCACTGCCTTGCCCTTCACTCTCTACATTGGCTAGAACTCCCAACTATCTGGACTACCTCCAACTCATTACAGCTCATAGACTACACTTCAACCCTACCAAATGCCCAGCCCTCTCAAACATCCTTCTCCCCTATGTTCCAAATAGAACTCTTAGATCTGCACAACAAAACTTAAGTACTATCCATAAACCTAATCATACACCAGGACAACTACTCCTCTCTTTTTCCCTAGCCAAAAATGGAACTCCCTACCACCTTCCCCAAAAACAATGCAGAATGTAGAAAACTTTAAAACACAACTTCATTCCCACCTTTCCTCCACCTGGAAATGTAATTGCATTCTTCCAGCTTAGCTCTTCCCTTCTAACCCTCACTAACCAAGTTGATTCCATCTAATTTATGCTAACTTTTCCAACAAATATGAACAAATAACTCACCATTATCTCCCTATTCAAAATTGCAGCCTTAAAACCTCAAAATTCTAATTGTTCCAATAGGTTGTATAAATATGCTTCAAACATACTAATATCCACATCCTGTTAACTACAGTTCTCATCCTAGATCAATTATTGTAAATACTTTTCTTTGAATTTGCAAATATGCTTGTAGTTTTACTTTATACCTGTTGTGTTTTACTGCATGTTTTATACTTTGTATCCTTATTGTATTCTGTACAGCTGGAGCTTTTCTCCCCGGGCCTCCACTGAAAACGGGCTCCCTGGGCCCAGTGGACTTCTCCGGTTATCAAGCTGGAAATAAATCAATAAATACATAAATATTTCTTGACTTCATACCCAAAATCTTCCTGATAATGAGAAATCTGAGATTTTAAATTCTCCTTTTGATAAACAGGGTCTGCTTATGCCTTCTGCAACAGAGGTGCTTAAAATTAATTCAAGAAGTACCTCAGATTTTTCAATCATCCTTTTTTAGAACAAATAGTAATTTCTCCTTCTCTTCAGCTCCTTTTTCCAATATGCAATTTAAGCAGCAAGGAGACAGCAAACGGGTTTTTAAAAAAGCAATTGAAAGGATGCTCAAAAATGAAAGTAAAAGCTTCTAATAATCGAGCATATTCCTCTCAGTCCACATGACTATCCACCTGTTCAGGCTCCCCGTCCCATTCTGGCAACCTTTTCATGAGGTCTGAGACTTCACCTCTCTTTGTGGCATCAGATTGACTCAGACAGTTGGGTTCCAAAGGTAATTAAATGGGTTTACACTTGGCCATGAGAATCACCCCCCCCCCTTTCCAAGGGATTCTCTCTTTTCCAAGGAACTAGAGCTCTCTATTTCCTCCCATACTGCAACATGTGATATATTAGGGAGCCATAGAGCCTGTTCCTCCCAATCTCCTAGGCAAAGGTTTTTATTCAGTAATGTTGTAGCTCCCAGAACAGAAGGATCTCAGAGGCCTATACTGGATCTTTCTTTTCTAAACCATTTTTTCAAGATTACAAAGTTCAAGATGTTATCTGTTCAGTCTCTTGTCCCTCTAATTCTCTCTCTGGCTGTCATGGTAAAGCTGGATGTAAAGAATGTGTATTATCATATCCCCATTGTAGAACATTTGAGGTGTTTCTTAAGTTTTACTGTATCTGGCTTTCATTATTTGTTCTCTGCTTTACACTTTAGACTGTCCACACCACCAGTGGTATTCATAGAATGCCTGACCCCAGTCATTGCTTACTGTAGACTTCAAGGTATTCACGTTTTTCCATATTTGGACAACTGCATGTTTTCAGCTGTCAAAAGCCTTTATTAACTGTTCAGAAACTTCTATTTTATCTCGGTTTTCAAATAAATGTTCAGAAGTATTTTCTTATTCCTTATCAAAAAATAATTTTCTTGGTATGTTTACAGGACACTGCCTAGGGAAAAACTTTTCTTCCTCTCGACAAAGTAGACTTTTTTTCAGCTATTCTTGAGTTTCTCCAGTCAAAATCATATCTGCTAGGCAGTTTCTTAGGATTCTGGGGTACATGGCATCCATGATTCTTATACTTTCCCTGGCCAGACTACATATTAGCAAATTACAATGGTATCTAAGATCATTGTGGACTCAGCACCTATACTCTTTGTCCTTTCATCTTCCAGTTTTGGGGGTTGTAAATAGGGAGGTTGGGTGGTGGGTTGACCAGATAGCTTGCAATTCAGGTCTTTTATTCTCCCTTTCAATCCCCACACAGTAAGTCAAAACAGATGCTTCAGACATGGTATGGTGAGTGGTCTCTAAATAGATAAAAGTGCAAGCTGTATGGGATCCTGTATGCAGAAAGAAGCACTTAAATATCAGAGATGTTGGCAGTTATCAATCCTTTGAAGGCCTTGAATCATCTCTGATGTTCTTCATATAGATTACTGCTGTATCTCTGATATTTATTTATTTATTTATTCCAGTTTGTTGACTGGGGAAGTCCACTGGGCTCGAGAGCCCATTTTCAGTGGAGGCCTGGGGAGAAAAGCTCCACAATACAAAGTTACATTACATGGAGAATTACAAGAAAAATATTTGCATTGCAATCAACAGGTAGTATAACAATCAACAGGTAGTATTACAATCAAAACAGATATCATTCAGTAAAGACAGCAAAACTATTAAAAATTTTTCAAGAGATGTTCTTCATATTGGTCATTGATGCAGTAGCCTAAGCTATATAGGTTATAGCCTGCATAGGCTATAACAGCCGACCAGCTTCCAAAGCTTCAGGGCACCTTCCATGCACCCAACCCTTTAGACAGCTTCAGCTGTGCTGACTAAAAAGATTTAACCACCAAGTCCTACAGAGCTTCCCTGCCACTGAAGAGAATGCTTCTCTGTGGGTTTTCAATGATTAACGATTAGCGTACTTAGATGGCCCCATTGCTGGACAGATAAATTCCCTTTGTGAAAAAAAAAAATTCCACATTACTTTTTTATTCTTCTTCTTTCGGCTGCTCAAGTTAGGGGTCACCATAGCGGATCAACTGTTTCCATTTCTTCCTGTCCTCTGCATCTTGCTCTGTCACACCAGCCACCTGCATGTCCTCTCTCACCACATCCATAAACCTTATCTTAGGCCTTCCTCTTTTCTTGTTAACTGGCAGCTTCATCCTTAGCATCTTTTTCCCAATATACTCAGCATCCCTCCTCAGCACGTCCAAACCAACGTAATCTTGCCTCTCTGTCTTTGTCTCCAAACCTTCCAACCTGGGCTGACCCACTAATATACTTATTCCTAATCCTGTCCATCCTCGTCACACCCAGTGCAAATCTTAACATCTTCAACTCTGCCATGTCAAGCTCTGACTCCTGCCTTTTTGTCAATGCCACTGTCTCCAACCCATATAGCATAGCTGGTCTCACTACCCACTTGTAAACCTTCCCTTTCACTCTTACTGGTACTCGTCTGTCTCAAATCACTCCTGACACTCTTCTCCACCCACTCCATCCTGCCTGTACTCACTTCTCCACCTTTCTTCCACACTCACCATTACTGTGAACTGTTGATCCCAAATACTTAAACTCAACCACCTTTGCCACCTATACTCCCTGCATCCTCACCATTCCTCTATCCTCCTTCTCATTCACACACATATATTCTGTCTTAGTCCTGCTGACCTTCATTCCTCTTTGCTCTAGAGCATATCTCCACCTTTCCAGGGTCTCCTCCACCTGTTCCCTACTCTCACTACAGATCACAATGTCATCTGCAAACATCATAGTCTACAGGGACTCCTGTCTGATCTCGTCTGTCCACATGTCCATCACCATTGCAAATAAGAAAGGGCTCAGAGTTGATCCTTGATGTAATCCCACCTCCACCTTAAATGCATCCGTCACTCCCACCGCAGACCTCACCGCTGTCACACTACCCTCGTACATATCTTGTACCACTCTTACATACTTTTCTGACACTCCCGACTTCCTCATACAATACCACAACTCCTCTCTAGGCACCCTGTCATATGCTTTCTCTAAGTCCACAAAGACACAATGCAACTCCTTCTGACCTTCTCTGTACTTCTCCATCAACACTCTCAGAGAAAACATCGCATCTGTAGTGCTCTTTCCTGGCATGAAACCATACTGCTGATCACTAATCATCACCTCCCTTCTTAACCTAGCTTCCACTACTCTTTCCCATAATTTCATGCTTTGACTGATCAATTTAATCCCTCTGTAGTTACTACAGCTATGCACATCACCCTTATTCTTAAAAATTGGTACCAAAACACTTTTTCTCCATTCCTCAGGCATCCTCTCACTTTCCAAGGTTTCATTAAACAATCTAGTTAAAAACTCCACTGCCATTTCACCTAAACACATCCATGCTTCCACAGGTATGTCATCTGGACCAACAGCCTTTCCATTCTTCATCCTCTTCATAGCTATCCTTACTTCCTCCTTGCTAATCCACTGCACTTCATGATTCACTATCTGCACATCATCCAACCTTCTCTCCCTCTCATTCTCTTCATTCATCAGCCCCTCAAAGTACTCTTTCCATCTGCTCAACACACTCTCCTCGCTTGTGAGTACATTTCCCTCATTATCCTTTATCACCATTACCTGATGCACATCTTTACTAGCTTGGTCCCTCTGTCTAGCCAATCGGTACAGGTCCTTTTCTCCCTCCTTAGTGTCCAACCTTTCATACAACTCTTTATACGCCTTATCTTTAGCCTTCGCCACCTTTCTCTTTGCCATGCACCTCATCTCCTTATACTCTTGTCTACTTTCTTCATCTCTCTGACAATTCCACTTCTTCTTCGCCAAAATCTTTCTCTGTATACTGCCCTGTACTTCTTCATTCCACCACCAGGTCTCCTTGTCCTCCTTTCTCTTTCCAGATGTCACAACAAGCACCTTTCTAGCCATCTCTCTTACTAGCTCTGCTGTAGTTACCCAGCTATTCGATAACTCTTCACTGCCACCCAGTGCCTGTCTTAACTCTTCCCTGAACTCCACCTCACAATTACCCTTTTTCAATTTCCACCATTTGATCCTTGGTGCTGCCCTCACACTCATCCTCCTCTTCTTGATCACCAATGTCATCCTATAAACCACCATCCTATGCTGCCTAACTACACTTTCCCCTGCCACCACTTTACAGTCTCCAATCTCCTTCAGACTGGCCCTTCTACATAAGATATAATCCACTTGTGTGCATCTTCCTCCACTTTTGTATGTCACACTATGCTCCTCCCTCTTTTTAAAATATGTATTCACCACAGCCATGTCCATCCTTTTCGCAAAATCCACTACCATCTGACCTTCTGCATTCCTTTGCTTAACACCATACCTACCCATGACTTCCTCATCCCCTCTGTTCCCTTCACCAACGTGCCCATTGAAATCTGTTCCAATCACCAGTCTCTCTCCCTTGGGTACAGTCATCACCACTTCATCCAATTCAATCCAGAATTGTTCTTTCTCATCCATCGCACACCCAACTTGTGGAGCATATGCACTAACAACATTCACCATTACACCATCAATTACCAGCTTCATAAACATCACTCTATCCGACACTCTTTTCACCTCCAAAACACTCTTATCATACTGTTCCTTCAGGATAACCCCTACGCCATTTCTCCTCCCATCCACACCATGATAAAACAATTTGAACCCACCTCCGATACACCTAGCCTTGCTCCCCTTCCATCTGGTCTCTTGCACACACAATATACCAACCTTCCTTTGGTCCACCATATCAGCTAGCTCTCTCCCTATACCAGTCATACTGCCAACATTCAAAGTTCCAACCCTCACTATCATAGTCCTAGCCTTTACCTGCCTTCGGGCATGCCTTCCCCCTCTTCTCCTCCTTCGGCCAGCAGTAGCCCAATTTCCACCAGCACCCTACTGGCCAACAATACTGGTGGCGGTCATTGTTAACCCAGGCCTCGACTGATCTGGTATGTATATCTGTACTGTTGTCCGCATGTATGATTTGGCAAAATTTTACGCCGGATGCCCTTCCTGACGCAAACCTCCCCATTTATCCGGGCTTGGGACCAGCACAAAGAAATGACTTTTTTATTGTTTAAACTAATTTGCTGACAAAAACAACTATTTTAGAGTTATCAAAAAATATTTTTATTGACTGTCATGCTAATTTTAAGTACTTTTAAATGGTAACATTTTTACTTTTGTGGTAAAGAGTTGGTAAAGTTGTTTAAAACTACTTTTTCTGTATAGAAGTTATGTTTATTTTACTTTTGGGGGCTGTAGAAGGAATGTAAAGTACTTTTTACTGAGTTTTCTTGGAGGAAAGTGACTTTTTTGCAACTTTCCTGTTTTATTGACTATTGCTGCTAAGTTTCTACAGGAATCAAGCACCATTTTCAGCTTGACAGTGGAATAAACTAGTGGTCCTTCAGAGGAACCTTCTTCTAGTCACAAAAATAAAAAGTTAATTAAGCAACCTTTGCCATCACAGCAGACTAGTGATTTGCCTTAGCTGCAGGTCCTCAGTCCACTCATCTTTTTTCTTGGATCCGTCTGTTGTTGTCAATACAGCCACCATGTAGTGGAGGTTAGCCATGTCCCCTCAGTGGCAAGGGAGAGCTAATCTTCCTGGTCATGGAAGACGGGGCAGGGACTGTGCCCCTGTTTAGCTAGAAAGCTGTGCCCACCCCTGGGAAGCTGTTGCTGGCAATGCTAGGTCTGTTTGCTCCAGTGCTCCTGTCAAAAAGAAAGAAAACTAAACATTTTACTTTTCCTGTACCAGTTTACGTGGCTAGGAATAATGTTGTTAGACCTAGCTCAGGGTCTTGTACCAAATTTTGACCCTTCTTATAAAATGGTTTCTGGTAGAAGAAGAAAAAAAGATTCCTCTTTCCCTGAAGACGTTTAAGATTTTGAATTTGTAGGGGAATGTGAAAGGAATAATACTAGTCTTCTCAGATTTCTGATTCAGATTCAAGGAGAGTATGATATCTGAATCTCCTGTAAGAGTTTCTCTTTCTCTGAGACTCTTTCCAGAATATACTACTGTTTTAATAGGAGAACACTCAGGTTTCACAGTCTCTCAGAAAATACTACAAGTTCTTACAACTGGAATTCCCAGAACCTTTACCCATTCCCCAAGAGCTATCAGCACTGGAGGATATGTTAGCCACAGCCTGTTGTTTCCTGATAACCAGCCTGCTGCACCTAAAAAAGAAGATGGACTGTGCAAAGTTCCTCAGTCTTTTAAATTTTTATACACTCATCCCAAACCTTTCCAGCAGCTATAGCATTAATTAATACAATTACTACAAACATTTTGTTAATTCTAATCCTGCTACTGACATGGATGGTAAAGCTATTGATATGTTTGTGAAAAAAAGTGTATGTTTCTGCAACTTTTGATTTTTACAACTTTGAATTGCAAGGGTCATATGTTAAAGTTTGTTCTGACCAATTGTGGAAGTCAGAAGAATGATTTAGCGTGTTTATATCACGCTATCGAAAGATGAAAATAGCGAATGCTATTTAATCGGCCCCAAAACATCTAAACACCAAAATATCGAACATTCAGAGCAACAAATTTTTTTCCCAGGGAAAAAACTCACTACTCCAAAACACATACACAACACAAGCACACCAAACAAACAGCAATCCACACACATACACTTAAAATCCTACAACTAACCCTACACTAAACTGAACATACAATACTATCAACCCACTTATCGTAACCCAAACCCTAACCCTAAGGTCCGTCACTATCGCACACTCACCTAACCCCGTGCACTAACCCTAACTTAAACTGCCCCTAACCTTAAAGTCTGTCACTATCGCACACTCGCCTAACCCGCATCCTAACCCTAACTCACTTAACCCACCCCTAAACCTAACGTCCACACAATCGCACACTTACCTGAACCCAACCCGTAACTTTCCACCACAGCACTAAGAATAGTGAAGCCACAGAAATGGCCAACTGAATTCTTTCCCTAGGAAAGAATTCGGTGTTCTGCAGCTTCTCTATTCTTAGCATTCGCTGAATAGTGGCCGATGAAATAGCGTTCGCTATTTTCATCGTTCGATAGCGTGATATAGAACCAATTTAGCTGTAGTTTCCTCTTAAGAGGAAAAATCTCTTTTGTTTGGTTTAGTTTCTACCATTGCTCAAGTCACTAATTATTGTTTAAGTTGTGTTTATAACTCTACAGATACTACAGATACTACTTCCAGGGCTGTTGCCACTAGTACTGTTGAGGAGGTTTTCCTGGCTACATTCTCAGAACCTCCCATAAGAAAATGAGATTTTGAATTCTCCATTGGATAGACATTTTAGTTTTTGGAGCCTCTACTGAAGAGGTTATGAAAAATGTGATGAGAGAGGCGAGCTGACTGAGGGAATCCCTCAGATTTTCCAACCCTACTTGTCTAAATTTTCCAAGGGATTTTCTGTTCCCTTGTACAGTTTTGGCAAGAAACCAAAATAAACAGTCTCAGCATAATACTGGTAAGAAGATGTTTAGGTAACATTGGCAAGGAGATTCCAAAAAAAAAAAACTGTAACCCGCCCTAGAACAAAGGACAGTTAAATAAGGCAGTATGACTGTTTAAACCACCCCCCCCCCCAATTCTAGCAGTCCCTCATCTGTTCCAGAAAGTTTAAATCTCTATTTCTCTCTTTGGCAACAGATTGTCTCAGAAAAATGCATTTTGAAGCTGATTTAGATAGGATACAGGTAGCGGTGGGAGGAAATTCCAAATTTCCAGGGAAATCCTCCTCAATCACCAGACCAAACCCGTCTTTGCCCTCTTATCCTACAGCGCATTGCTATCTCAGGGCATAATAGAAGATTTGAAAGCTGCATACCATTACATTCCTATTCATCCAGATTTCCGGTGTTTCTTAAGGTTTTGTGTATCCTGATTACATTATCCGTTCTCTGCCTAACACCTTGGGCAATCCACTGCACCAAGAATGTTCACAAAATATCTACCTTCTGTCATGGCCCATTGCAGGCTACAAGGTATCCACATTTTTCAATATTTAGACAACTTGCTTATCTTTCTAGAGTCTTTTTCGATGTATTATGAATCTCTCACTGGGTTGAGAGAACTCCAACAAAGACTAGTGTTCCAAGAGAACATTCAAAAGTTTTCTCTGCCTCCATCAAATAGGATTGTGTGTCTGAGGTATCTGCTAAACACCTCAGTGCAAAGTGTTTTCTTCCACGGGAAAAATAGATCTATATTTAGAGCTATTCCAGGACTTTTCCACTCAGACCTTGGTTACTGCAAGGGAATACCTCAGGATTCTGGGTCTCATGGCATCTATGATTTTCATGATACCACTTGCAAGACTCCACACAAGAAAGATGCAATGGTATCTGAAGTCTCTTTGGACCCATCATCAACATCCTTTCTCTTTTCAAAGTCCAGTTGTGGGATTAGTGAAAAGAGAAATCTCTTGATGGAGACATTAAATAGCCCTGAATCAAGGTCTACAACAGATGCCCCAGACTTTGCTTGGGGAGCAGTATCAAGGGGGATACAAGTGCAAGGTGTCTAGGTCAAGTAGCTAAAGGCAATTCCACAGTTGTGTAGTACATAAACAAGCAAGGGGGAAGCAGATCTTACCCCCTATGCAGACTAGCCATGCTAGCATGGGATATAGCTCTACAGCACAGTCTCACTCTACAGGTATCCTACGTCCTACATTTCATCAGAGCAAAATTTTGCAGCAGACAGGCTGAACAGGATAAAGGCAGACTCTCATGAATGGAAACTAAGTATTTAATTTGATTTAAACTGTGTATGAAGGAGTGTTGAAGGAATATTTAACTGAAGTTATTTTGCTCTTCAGTAACTTGAACTGAAGCTAGTGTTGGCTGAATTTTGTTATTTGCTAGTAATTACAGGTGTGGGGGTAGCCACATTCTTTGATTTCCTGTCCTTGCATATTTAACTGGTGCATGTGAAATAATTCCTGCTTTAAAACCTCAGCTTTGGCCAGCTAAGAACTTGGTTATATTCAACTGGACATTTAAGAGAATTTAAGTACCTTTATCTGCACTTTTTTTTTAAACAAATACATTATTTAATTTGATTTAAACTGTGTATGAAGGAGTGTTGAAGGAATATTTAACTGAAGTTATTCTGCTCTTCAGTAACTTGAACTGAAGCTAGTGTTGGCTGAATTTTGTTATTTGCTAGTAATTACAAGTATGGGGGTAGCCACATTCTTTGATTTCCTGTCCTTGCATATTTAACTGGTGCATGTGAAATAATTCCTGCTTTAAAACCTCAGCTTTGGCCAGCTAAGAACTTGGTTATATTCAACTGGACGTATAAGAGAATTTAAGTACCTTTATCTGCACTTTTTTTAAAAAAAATATAGTATTTAATTTGATTTAAACTGTGTATGAAGGAGTGTTGAAGGAATATTTAACTGAAGTTATTCTGCTCTTCAGTAACTTGAACTGAAGCTAGTGTTGGCTGAATTTTGTTATTTGCTAGTAATTACAGGTGTGGGGGTAGCCACATTCTTTGATTTCCTGTCCTTGCATATTTAACTGGTGCATGTGAAATAATTCCTGCTTTAAAAACTCAGCTTTGGCCAGCTAAGAACTTGGTTATATTCAACTGGAAGTATAAGAGAATTTAAGTACCTTTATCTGCACTTTTTTTAAAAAATACAGTATTTAATTTGATTTAAACTGTGTATGAAGGAGTGTTGAAGGAATATTTAACTGAAGTTATTCTGCTCTTCAGTAACTTGAACTGAAGCTAGTGTTGGCTGAATTTTGTTATTTGCTAGTAATTACAGGTGTGGGGGTAGTCACATTCTTTGATTTCCTGTCCTTGCATATTTAACTGGTGCATGTGAAATAATTCCTGCTTTAAAACCTCAGCTTTGGCCAGCTAAGAACTTGGTTATATTCAACTGGACGTATAAGAGAATTTAAGTACCTTTATCTGCACTTTTAAAAAAATATATACAGTATTTAATTTGATTTAAACTGTGTTGAAGGAGTGTTGAAGGAAGGAATATTTAACTGAAGTTATTCTGCTCTTCAGTAACTTGAACTGAAGCTAGTGTTGGCTGAATTTTGTTATTTGCTAGTAATTACAGGTGTGGGGGTAGCCACATTCTTTGATTTCCTGTCCTTGCATATTTAACTGGTGCATGTGAAATAATTCCTGCTTTAAAACCTCAGCTTTGGCCAGCTAAGAACTTGGTTATATTCAACTGGACGTATAAGAGAATTTAAGTACCTTTATCTGCACTTTTTTTTAAAAAAAATATAGTATTTAATTTGATTTAAACTGTGTATGAAGGAGTGTTGAAGGAATATTTAACTGAAGTTATTCTGCTCTTCAGTAACTTGAACTGAAGCTAGTGTTGGCTGAATTTTGTTATTTGCTAGTAATTACAGGTGTGGGGGTAGCCACATTCTTTGATTTCCTGTCCTTGCATATTTAACTGGTGCATGTGAAATAATTCCTGCTTTAAAACCTCAGCTTTGGCCAGCTAAGAACTTGGTTATATTCAACTGGACGTATAAGAGAATTTAAGTACCTTTATCTGCACTTTTTTAAAAAAAATATACAGTATTTAATTTGATTTAAACTGTGTATGAAGGAGTGTTGAAGGAATATTTAACTGAAGTTATTCTGCTCTTCAGTAACTTGAACTGAAGCTAGTGTTGGCTGAATTTTGTTATTTGCTAGTAATTACAGGTGTGGGGGTAGCCACATTCTTTGATTTCCTGTCCTTGCATATTTAACTGGTGCATGTGAAATAATTCCTGCTTTAAAACCTCAGCTTTGGCCAGCTAAGAACTTGGTTATATTCAACTGGACATATAAGAGAATTTAAGTACCTTTATCTGCACTTTTTTAAAAAATATAGTATTTAATTTGATTTAAACTGTGTATGAAGGAGTGTTGAAGGAATATTTAACTGAAGTTATTCTGCTCTTCAGTAACTTGAACTGAAGCTAGTGTTGGCTGAATTTTGTTATTTGCTAGTAATTACAGGTGTGGGGGTAGCCACATTCTTTGATTTCCTGTCCTTGCATATTTAACTGGTGCATGTGAAATAATTCCTGCTTTAAAACCTCAGCTTTGGCCAGCTAAGAACTTGGTTATATTCAACTGGACGTATAAGAGAATTTAAGTACCTTTATCTGCACTTTTTTTAAAAAATACAGTATTTAATTTGATTTAAACTGTGTATGAAGGAGTGTTGAAGGAATATTTAACTGAAGTTATTCTGCTCTTCAGTAACTTGAACTGAAGCTAGTGTTGGCTGAATTTTGTTATTTGCTAGTAATTACAGGTGTGGGGTAGCCACATTCTTTGATTTCCTGTCCTTGCATATTTAACTGGTGCATGTGAAATAATTCCTGCTTTAAAACCTCAGCTTTGGCCAGCTAAGAACTTGGTTATATTCAACTGGACGTATAAGAGAATTTAAGTACCTTTATCTGCACTTTTTTAAAAAAATATAGTATTTAATTTGATTTAAACTGTGTATGAAGGAGTGTTGAAGGAATATTTAACTGAAGTTATTCTGCTCTTCAGTAACTTGAACTGAAGCTAGTGTTGGCTGAATTTTGTTATTTGCTAGTAATTACAGGTGTGGGGGTAGCCACATTCTTTGATTTCCTGTCCTTGCATATTTAACTGGTGCATGTGAAATAATTCCTGCTTTAAAACCTCAGCTTTGGCCAGCTAAGAACTTGGTTATATTCAACTGGACGTATAAGAGAATTTAAGTACCTTTATCTGCACTTTTTAAAAAAAAAATACAGTATTTAATTTGATTTAAACTGTGTATGAAGGAGTGTTGAAGGAATATTTAACTGAAGTTATTCTGCTCTTCAGTAACTTGAACTGAAGCTAGTGTTGGCTGAATTTTGTTATTTGCTAGTAATTACAGGTGTGGGGGTAGCCACATTCTTTGATTTCCTGTCCTTGCATATTTAACTGGTGCATGTGAAATAATTCCTGCTTTAAAACCTCAGCTTTGGCCAGCTAAGAACTTGGTTATATTCAACTGGACGTATAAGAGAATTTAAGTACCTTTATCTGCACTTTTTTAAAAAAAAAAATACAGTATTTAATTTGATTTAAACTGTGTATGAAGGAGTGTTGAAGGAATATTTAACTGAAGTTATTCTGCTCTTCAGTTATTCCCACCCACCTGCCCTGTTTTTGTTTTGGTGTTAATCTTAGTGGCATTGAAACTGCCCGCCCCTCAGCCTGCCTCTGGGCCCATCTCATTTGCTCACTCAACTGAGTGCAGTGAGATCATATTCTGATTTCAGGCACTCCTACTGTGTACAAAGAGAGCATCTGGGAAATAGAAAAAAAAAATTAAGCTTATTTCCTGCCTTTCTTGTTAAGTGGTATAGACTTTGTAGGCTTCTGAGCCCCCAAGCCCTTCTGTGTTTGAGGGAAGCCTTCTAGCTTGTTTTTTTTCTTATAACTAGCCAGTTTTCTAGTTTCAGCACTCAAATCTGTTTCTTTGATCTCAGCACTTGTTCAGAAAAAAAAAAAATTTCATCTGCTTTTACTGTACTTGTGTTTCTACCTACTTCATTTTACTTTTGCATCATCTTAAAAATACTCAATTGTATTTATTACTGCTTGGTGTAACTCATTCTAAGCCTTTTGGTTTAAACACTTGGGCTTCGGACCAGTTAGTTGTTTTGCACTGGGAGGGTTTGTGGTCTGCACTGTTGTGGCAGAACAGGTAGCTTACATCCTTCTAGGTTGAGAACTGCTGATTGAGGGCTCAGTGTCTGTTATTCTAAAAGTGTATTAATTCTGGTTTAAGCACTTGGGCTTTCAAGCCAGTTATTTTACATTAAGAGGGTTTGTGGTCTGCACTCTTGTGGGAGGAGAGGCTTGACTCTGCCCTTCTGAGCTGGGAATTTCTGGTTAAAGGCTTATAGTGCATGCATATCTGAACTGTTTCTTACTGAAGTTGGTGCCTTGTTTGCTGTGGCATAGACTGGATTCGGGCCTGCTGGATCTAGCTTTGTTTGTGTAACTTGAGCACTAATCCAGACATTCTCTAAAGTATTCAATGGTATTTATTACTGCTTGGTTGTAACTTGATTAAAGTGCAGCTATCATTCAAGTCTTTTGGATTAAGCACTTGGGCTTCAGACCAGTTGTTTTACATTAGGAAGGTTTGTGGCAAGCACTGTGGTGGCAGGACAGGTAGCTTTCATCCTTCTAAGTTGGGAACTGCTGATTGAGAGCCCAGTGTCCAAGTGTATTAGTTCTGGTTTAGGCACTTGGGCTTCAGGCCAGTTATTTTACATTAAGAAGGTTCGTGGTCTGCACTCTTGTGGGAGAAGAGGCTGGACTCTGCCCTTCTGAGCTGGGAATTTCTGGTTAAAGGTTTATAGTGCCTGAATATTTGAACTGTATCTTACTGAAATTGGTACACATTGTTTGCTCTAGCATAGACTAGATCCAGGCCTGCTGAATCTAGCTTTGTTTATATGCTTGTTGTTTGTTTGCTTGTTATTTCCCTGGAAGCTAATTCCACCTAATACGCAACTTCTCAGTGCTTCTGTGGATCACTAGTGATATCTGCATTGCTTACTGTACTTATTTCCTTGTTTCACTTGAAAGAAAGTTACTGTTTGTCGATTTTGCATTTAGTTACTTGTAACACATTGCACTCAAGTTACCTGGCACTTGCTCACTAAAGCAATTATATAAGTCAGCACTAAAAATTAAAAGCACTACACCCTCACTCCCCACTGGCCCTTGTTTTCAATTAAGGATTTCCCAATATTATTCTAGCATGTCCAAAGGTCTGTTGTCAATCTCCTCTCCGGTCCAGCTGGTGAATCTGGGAATCTTGAGGCAATGTTATAACTGCCTCATGTACACAGACAACCCTCTCCTCCTCCCACATAACACAAATACTTGCGAGAGATGCAGCTATTTAGCCAAACTGGAGGCTGAGCTCTCTCAACTCAGGACTGGCAAGACCAGACAGGAGGAGAAGGCAACTACACACACCACAAAACCAGCCTCACATAATGCTACCACTCCACTGAATCAAACACATAAACACACAAAGACATACTCGGAGGCTCTGAGTAAAAATTTACCTAAACAGCAGAGGCCTCCAAAGCAGACACCCAAACAACTGCTACCTCAAGACACCCCACAAGCAACACATAAACCACAAAAGCAGTGTGCAAAGCAGTCACAGCCCTTAAGGCCAAATACAACACCAAACATACTTGTCATAGGTGACTCCATAGTCAGACACACTGACGTCCCACTCACCAGGCTGAACAAGGAGAGGGTCACAGTAAGCTGCCTATCGGGCGCTAGAATCCGCCACATAACACAAGCACTCGGGTCACTCCACGGCAAGTACAAATATGACACAGTCATTGTCCATGCTGGTGTGAACGACCTGAGACGTACCTCCCTGGACTACATGAAAAGAGACATAGAGGAGCTCTCTGATTATGTAGCCCAGGCAGGTATGACCCTAACCCTGAGCAGTATCCTTCCTTCACCAAGAATGATGCCACAATATAGAGACAAGATGATCAGCTTTAACAATTGGCTTAATGTCTGGTGTCATTCAAAGGGGATCCAGTGTCTGTCTGCCTGTGATGACATGCTTGACAAGCCAAGCTGCTTCGCAAGGGACGGCTTGCACCTGTCACTCCTGGGATTCCGGATATTGGCTAAGGCTCTTGCCACCCCCATAGTGCCTTTTTTAGGCAAGGCTCAAATTCTAAACCTACCACCCTAGAAAACAAAAATGGGAAGAAACTGAGGGTAATGCTGCTCAATGCCAGAAGTCTAAATCTCAAAATGCACGCACTTGAGGCCCTTCTCAGTATGGAGAACATCGATGTCTGTGCTGTAACTGAAACCTGGTTCAAGGCTCCTGAGAGCACCCCGGCACTATTAGGTTTTACCTCATATCATGCTCCGGCCCCAAAACCCGGACCACACCACAAAAGGAGGGGCTGTATCCATATTCATAAAGGATACCCACACCTCCAGGTTGGTGGCAACGCACGAAGCTTCGGAAACCATCCAGGTGCAACTAACCATAGGCAAAACTGCTCTACCAATTGTAGCATGCTGCAGGCCACCCTCTCAAACTCAGGAACCCCACACAGCCTTCCTGAAGACACTGGAGGGTATAAATGTATCTCCAAACACCATCATATTGTGTGACTTCAACTACCCGAATATAGACTGGGAACATTACTCAAGCCCTAACTTTCTAGCCCAACGGTTCCTGGAGTTCATAAATTCAAATGCCATGGAACAGCTAGTCACTGTTCCCACGAGAGGAGAAAATATACTAGATCTCATTGTCACAAACATGGGACAAAATGCTCCACACTGGAAGTATATCCCTCATTGGTGAGATCTGATCATAAACTAATCTCACTGGAAATCCACATCCCGCCCCCACCCCAAACAGAAAAGACCATAGTGAAGAACTTCTCTAAAGCAAACTTCACACTACTCAAGATTGGTGTGGTATCCTTCAAGGCCCCTGAGCCAGTGGAAACCACAACCCAAGCTGCGGAAGCCCTTACAAATGCCTTCTATGAACACCTCCAGGACTGCATGGATCAGGCAATCCCAAATAAAACCAAGACTCTTTCCACAAAGGGCAAACGTCCAGTCTGGTGGACCCCAGCCATTAACAAACTTTACAATAAGAGGAGAAAGCTATTACATGATAGAACAAAATCCATAAAAGGGAAGTCACCCCTGATCATTATTAGTAAAAAATATGAGCACTCATAAAATCAACTAAGGCCAATTTTGAGAGAAAAATTGCCATGGATTCAAAGGACAATCATAAGGCCTTTTTCAGCTATGTTTGGAACCTGGGTGGAAACTCCCAGATATGCTCAGAATTAGTCCAAAATGATACAAAAATCACTGAATCCACAGACATTGCCAACATACTGGCAGACAGGTTCAGTGCAAACTTCACCCCCCCCCCCCTAAAGGAGAGATAACTATCCCAGCCGAGTGCAGCCTCCCGGACATCTCAAATGCGCAGGTGAAAGCTGCTCTCTCTAAAGCTAAAAACACAGCATCAATGGGACCGGATGGTGTCCCCGGCTGTGTGCTACATGAGCTAAATGAGGAATTAAACCCGCACATAAGGCAGCTGTTTAATCTCAGCCTTACCACAGGATACGTGCCCAAGGAGTGGCGTACGGCAACTGTGGTCCCACTCCACAAAGGCGGCACCTCTACGGACCCTGGTAATTACCGCCCCATAAGCTTAACAAGTCTAGTCTGCAAAGCTATGGAGAGGATCATAATGGAGCTCATAAACAAAGATATAGGGGACTTGCAGACATTGGACCCGACCCAGTTTGGCTTTGTCAAGGGAAGATCATGCCTTTTGAACTTGGTCGACTTCTTCAAAACAGTCACCAAGGCCATTGATGAGGGAAAGGCAGTCCATACAGCCTACCTTGACCTTGCAAAGGCTTTCGACACAATACCCCACTCGGGTATTGTAGAAAAACTTACCAGCTTAAATGTAAACCCATATGTCACAAGATGGGTTGCAAACTGGCTTAAGGACAGAATCCACAGGGTTAGAGTTGCTGGCGCTATGTCAGACTCCAAGCCGGTCACAAGTGGTGTCCCACAGGGCTCGGTCCTTGGCCCCCTATTGTTTGGCATCTACTTCTCAGAAGTACAGGCCAACATGGGAGGACTTTGGCTGACAAAGTTTGCAGACGACTGCAAACTGGACACCATAGTGGAAAGTGCATCGGACACGGATATCCTTCAGAAGGGACTCACGGAAACAGATAGCTGGTGCCAGAGCCATGGCCTGAAGTTAAACGCCAAAAAATGTATAGTCATACCCTTCGGGAAAAACAAGGTAACCCCAAGCTACCATATAGGTGGCAATCCACTAAGCACAGAAGAGGTTATCAGGGACCTGGGGACCCAGGTTGACAGTGGCCTTTCTTTTGACACTCACGTTGCTAAAGTGGTTAGAAAGACCTTCTACATTGCCCACCTGATCATGAAGGGATTCACATCCAGATCTAGTGAGGTCATTGTTCCCCTGTACTCTTCACTTATCAGACCAATGATCGAGTACAATGCCCAATTCGGGATGTATCTCACCCGACATCTGCAGCAATTGGAGAGACCCCAAAAGTTCCTCACCAAAAGGATAAAGGGACTCCAAAATCTGTCATATGCTGCCAGATTGAAGAAACTCCAGCTCTATTCAGTCGCATACCGTCTGCTCAGAGGTGACATGTGCCTGACATACAAGGCCATGTCCAACCCGGATTTAATGGACATGCTCCACCTCAAAAAATCCAAATCCACCAAAACCACTAGAGCAAGCGACTTAAACCTTAGCACGGATATAAATAGGACGTGCTGGAGGGATAGATTTATCACTCAGAGACTCCCTATGCTGTGGAATAAAATCCCGGTCCATGTGAGGCAGAGCACCTCGCTGACTCTGTTCAAGAGAAATCTAGACCTGTGGATGGGAGATCGTAGGTTTACCCCGGGAATCATCTCTGTGTCACTGCTGGACAGAGGCACAACAAACTAATGGGCACAGTATTTTTTCATATAAGGGGTGGCGTAAGCCACAAAAATTTGGGCTAGGCTTATAAATGCCTTAGGGCAGATAGCCTAGTATAAACCTATGAACCTATGAACCTAAGGTGGTCTTTCCCAATTCGATCCATCTGTGGGGTGTTCATCAGGTAGACCTTTCTGCCTCCTCTCTGAACAATCAACTGGCAAAATTTTTTCCAGGACTCCATGCAAGAAGGCCTGGAAGGCAGATGCCTTTTCTTTTCTTTGGACAGGAATGTTCTTGTTTGCTTTCTATATGGTTTCCATTGATATCCAGGGAATTTCTGAAAATTCTGAAGGATTTTCCAAAGATCATTGTGGTGACTGCCTTCTGGCTAAGGCAGCAGTGGTTCTCCCTTCTTTTGGAATTGGCAAGGGGGCAGTTACCACAAGCTTCTTCACAGAGTGGCTCTACTTACATTAGAACAGGGGTGTTTACATCCCAACCCCAAACAAATGCAAGTGGTTGCCTGGATGATAGTGTCTGAATACCTTTTAGGCTACTGTTTACTGAGGAAGTGCAACAGGTACTAATGGAAGCAAGAAAGACCACTATTAGAAAATCATATGTAAGGAAATGGAAAAAGGTTTCCTAGCTGGAGCCAAGAAAATAACCAGCACGCATTCAGGACAAGTGCTTCTCTGGTTTTACAATTTTTGTGTAAGTTGCTATCTTATGGCCTGTCTTACTATGAAGGTTCATTGGTTAACAATTTCAGCATATCTACCCATGGATCCTCTTCTTTCATTACATTCTCATGTGAAAATGTCTTTGAAAGGGTACTACATAAGAGACCTCCAAGAAACCCAGTGGCTCCCCCTTGTGATCTTAATTTTGTGTTACAAAAGCTAACACTTGCTCCAGTTGAACCAGTTTTGTCTGACTTAACATGGAAACAGTTTTATTGATGCTTTGACCTCTTCAGGAAGATTATCTGATTTGCAGGCTCTTAGGGTGGGTTAGAGTTATCCGATTTCCCACAGTGATAAGAATTCTTTGAGAACAAAGTCTTCTTTTGTGCCTAAAGTTGTTTCCAGTTTTACTTTAAGTAAAACTATTCATCTCCCTGTGTTTTTCCTGAACCCAAGAATGAGGGAGAAAAGACACTTCACACCCTCCGTGCCCACAACCAGCTAATTTACTATCTTGACAGAACAAAATCTTTCGGAACTTCTGACCAGTTATTCACTTCTTGTGAAGGTAAGAAGAAGGCACAACCTGTGTTAAAGCAGACTATTTCCAAATTGTTGTCAGGCTATTAACTTTCATTATTCCTACTACAAAAAAACTATTCCTGTCAATGTCAAGGTACACTCTACCAGGGCCTTGGCTTCATCTATGGCTTTATGGAAAGGGTTGAACTCTAGAAGTAACTTGGTCCTTTGTGCATACTTTTACAACACATTACAAACTAGATTTCTTCTCCAGATCTAGGTCTGGCTTTGCTATGACGATTCTCCAGAGGATCCTGGTCCTTTCTCTTTCCACCTTCCAGATGTTCTAAGCTATGGCAATCTTCCCATATAGCTTAGGCTACTGCAGCAGTGATTAATATGAAGGACATAGTACAGTTGTGTAAGTAAACTTAACAGTAGATGTACAAATGATCACTCCTGCAGTAGCCACTGTCACCCTCCATTTCTCATATTTTTTGATGTGTCTTTTATGCCACAGTATGGGCATGTGTTTTTTGCTTTTCTTGGAAATATCATCTCAGGGCTTAGCGTCTTTAAATTGACATGAAAACTCTGAAGTGCTTGGTACGCAAACTTGTATTTTAGTCAGATCATCTCAAGCTGACTAACAATTTGGGCTCATGGAAGGTGCCCTGAAGTTTGGAAGCTGACCGGCTGTTATAATCTGTGAAGGATATAACCCATATAGTTTAATCAGCAGTGATCATTTGAACATCTACTGATATGATAAGTTTACTTAGACAGCTGTACTGTCCCCAGGACCTCTGCAGGTGCACACAGACAACACCTCAGTTATGTGATACACAAACGAACAGAGGGGTACCAGATCTTACACCCTCTGCAGACTTGCTATGATGGCCTGGGAGGTAGTCACTCAGCTCAGTCTGACTCTTCAGGCTTCAAACATTCTATCAGAGAAAGTCTTCCATGCAGGCAAGCTCGGTAGGACCAGGCAAACCCCCATGAATGGATACTTCATCCCAAGGTCTTTCAAGAATTGATCCAACTATGCGGAGCACCTCAAGTAGATTTGTTTACCTCTGATCGGAACAGACAACTAAAGAATTTCTGCTCTGATCAAAACACTTGTATTTTTACTTGATATTTCCATTCAGTGTGTTGAATAATGGGCATCCAAACTAAACATGTCCTTAAGTAGGTAATTTCTCTACCTTTCTTATTCCAACCATCAGCACAGTCTGTGCATCATATAGACTTAAAAAGACTGACACGGAGCAGTGGACTGAATATGTACACACAGTGATGAATCTATCCAGGACACCACTTATCCCCATATTATAGGTGGTGACTAAGGAGTCTGGATCATACTCAGTGTGTTAAAGATCCCCAGTAGATTTTACACAGCCATCTACAATGGACCGTCTCACTTCAGGATGGTTACACTGGTGAGAGTCCAAACTTGAAGTGGACAGAATGGTAATGAGAGAAACAAGCAATACCACTACTAATTCATTTAAGACCACATTGGAGGTCCAAGTTGATACACTGCTTATACATGTAGCAACAGTAATCACTGCAGTGAAACCTGAAGCTCCCTAAATGCATAACTGTCTTATAAGGCATCACTGGCATGATATGATTAACAAAGCCACATAAGTTGTAATATACTTAAGTCAAATGCTCTATTTACCTTTAGTGAAGGTTTGTTATGTCTAGGAAATGATTACCAACAGAAATGAAAGGCAACAATGTATTTTCGGCCTTTAAAAAATAGACATGGTTATAAAATGGGCAATCTAAAATGCAACACTTAATAATGGCAGAATAAACACTACACAACGCCTTGTATGTTCATAGTCCACAAGAAACACAGGAGTCAGATTAGCGCTTTCATTTCTTTACTATCGGAACTTCATCAGAAATACACCATTTAAACATCAGGCTAGTTAAATACTAACAAACCAGTGACATCACACTCTAATTAAGAGCATACAAATTAATTAAAGCACTAGTGATATAAAAATACTAATAAAACCTCTTTCTTTTTCAGTTGTAGAGATTTGTTATTACATACTTGTGTGTGTGTGTGTGTGTTATAAATTGTCTGAAGAAAGAGGTTTTATTACTATTTTTATTATTATTATCACTACTATTCCACTGTAGGGAATGACCCAGACTAACAATATGACATATCATCTTGTCAGCCTTAATAAGCAGTTCCATTTTTTTAGTTGTCAAGTGCTAGCTTATTTAGTCTTCATTGCATCTACTTTTAATGGATTGATTTCATAATTTGGTATTTAGGTTCATAGGTTCATAGGTTCATACTAGGCTATCTGCCCTAGGGCATTTATAAGCCTAGCCAGAGTGTGTTTGGCTTTCGCCACCCATTTTAAATTAATTTTGCTATGCCTTTTTTTGAGGTTAGTATACTGTGCCTCTGTCTAACAGTGACACATAAGTGATAGCCGGGGTAAACCTACGATCTTCCATCCACTCATCAAGATTCCTCTTGAAGAGAGTCAATGTGGGACTCTGCCTAACCTGGACTGGGATTTTATTCCAGAGTGAAGGGAGCCTCTGGGTTATGAATCTGCCCCTCCAGCATGTCCTATTTATTTCAGTGCTGAGGTTCAAGTCTCTTGAGCACGTAGCTCGATGGGATTTGGATTTTCTGAGGTGCAGCGTGTCCATTAATTCTGGGTTGGACATGACTTTATACGTCAGGCACAGATCGCCTCTGAGCAGGCGGTATGCCACTGAGTAGAGCTGGAGTTTCTTTAACCGGGCAGCATATGGCATTTGTTTGAGCCCTTTGATCCTCTTGGTGAGGTACTTTTGGGGTCTTTCCAGTTGCTGCAGGTGTCTGGTAAGGTACATCCCAAAAGGGGCATTGTACTCAATTATGGGCCTGATAAGGGATGAGTAAAGAGGTACGATGACCTCCCCTGATCTAGATGTGAATCCCTTCATGATTAGGTGGGCTATATAAAATGTTTTTCTAACCACTTTGGCCACGTGGTTGTCAAATGAGAGATTGCTATCAACTTGGGTCCCCAGGTCACTAATGACTTCTTCTGTACTTAATGGATTACCACCTATGTGGTAATTTGTGGGCACTTTGTTTTGGCCAGAGGGGATGACTATACACTTTTTGGCGTTTAGCTTGAGGCCATGGCTCTGGCACCAGTTGTCTGTTTCTATGAGGCCCTTTTGGAGGATGCTTGTGTCGGCTGGAGAGTTGATTATGGTCCCAGTTTGCAGTCATCTGTGAACTTGGTCAGCCACAGTCCTTCCGTGTTGGCCTGTACCGCCGAGAAATATATACCGAACAAGAGAGGTCCCAGGACTGAGCCTTGTGGGACGCCACATGTAACTGGTTTGGAGTCTGACATGGCTCCAGCAATTCTAACCATGTGGGTTCTGTCCTTGAGCCAGTTTGCAACCCATCTAGTGACATAGGGGTTTATATTTAAGCTGGTGAGCTTATCTATAATGCCCGAGTGGGGTATTGTATCGAAGGCTTTTGCGAGGTCCAGGTAGGCTGTGTCGACCACCTTCCCCTCGTCAATGGCCTTGGTGACTGTTTCAAAGAAATCGACCAGGTTTAAGAGGCAGGATCTGCCCTTAACAAAGCCAAACTGGGTAGGATAAAGTCTCTGTAGGTCCCCAATATCTTTATTTATGAGGTCCATGATGATCCTTTCCATAGCTTTGCAGACCAAGCTAGTCAGGCTTATGGGGCGATAGTTTCCAGGATCCGTTGAGGCACCACCTTTGTGGAGAGGGACCACTGTTGCTGTACGCCACTCTTTGGGTACATATCCTGTAGTAAGGCTAAGATTGAACAGTAGTTTTATGTTTGGGTTTAGCTCTTCTTGGAGTTCATGTAGGACGCAGCCCGGGACACCATCTGGTCCCATTGATGCTGTGTTTTTGCTTTGGAGAGGGCTCTTACCTGAGCATCTGAGATGTCAGGGGCAGCACTCTGCTGGGATAGATATTTGGCCCTTTGGTGGGGACAGGGGGGAGAAGTTTGCACTGAACCTGCCAGCTAGGATGTTGGCAATGTCTGTGGGCTCGGTGTAGGTTTTTGTCATTTTGGACTAATTCTGAGCATATCTGGGAATTCCCACCCAGGTTCCTAACATAACTAAAGAAAGCCTTGTGATTATCCTTAGTGTCCTGTGCAATTTTACTCTCAAAGCTGGCATTAGACGATTTTATGAGTGCCCGTAGTTTTTGCTAATACTGATCAGAGATGCCTTCCCTTTTGGGATTTTGCTTTATCATGTAGTAGCTTCCTCCTTCTATTGTATAGTTTGTTTATGGCTGGGGTCCACCAGACAGGACGCCTGCCTTTAGAGGATTGGGTCTTGGTTTTATTTGGGATTGCATGATCCATGCATTCCTGAAGGTGTTCATAGAATGCGTTTATAAAGGATTCTCGGTCTGGGCCATATTTTCCACAGGCCCGGGGACATTGAAGGATTTACCGGTTTTGAGGCGTGTGAAATTTGCTTTAGAGAAGTTTTTCACTGTGGTTTTCTGTGAAGAGGGTGGGGTCGGATGTGAATATCCAGTGAGATTAGTTTATGGTCTGATCTTACCAGTGAGGGATACAGTTCTGGTCTGGAGCATAGTGTCCCCATGTTGGTGATGATCAGGTCCAGTATGTTTTCCCTCTTGTGGGAGTGGTAACAAGTTGTTCCATAGCATTTGAGTTTATAAATTCTAGGAACCTTTGGGCTAGGGTGTTGGAGCTAGAGTAATGCTCCCAGTCTATGTTTGGGTAGTTGAAGTCGCCCAATATAATGGTGTTTGGAGAGACCTTCATATTTTCCAGTATTCTCAGGAAGGCCAAGTGGGGTTCCTGTGTTTGGGAGGGTGGTCTGTATCAGGCTATAAACTGGAAGGCAGTTTTACCCACAGTTAGTTGCACATGGATAGTCTCTGATGCTTCGTGCTGTGCCACCAACCTGGAGGTGTGGGTATCTTTGACTAATATTGATACTCCCCCTCCTTTTGTGGTTCGGTCCAAGTTTTGGGGCCGAAAAGCATGGCATGAGGTATAACCTGGTAGTGCTGGGGTGCTCTCGAGAGCCTTGAACCAGGTTTCTGTTACTGCACAGATATCGATGTTCTCCATGCTAAGGAGAGTTTCGAAAAGCGTGCATCTTGAGGTTTAGACTTCTGGCGTTGAGTAGCATTACTCTTAGTTTCTTATCCCTTGTGATACCTATGGAGGTGGGTTTGTCTTTGAGCCTTGCCTAAAAAGGCACTATGGGGGTAGCAAGAGCCTTTGCCAATATCCTAAAGCCCAGGGGTGACAGGTGCAAGCCGTCCCTAGCGAAGCATCGTGGCTTGTCGAGCATGTCATCCCAGGCTGACAGGCATTGGATCCCCTTTGAATGACACCAACACTTAAGCCAATTGTTGAAATTGATCATCTTGTCTTCATATTGTGGCATCATTCTTGGTGAGGGTAAGATGCTACTCAAGGTCAGGGTCATACCGGCCTGGGCTACATGCTCAGAGAGCTCCTCTATGTCTCTTTCATGTAGTCCAGGGAGGTACGTCTCAGATCATTCACACCAGCATGGACAATGACTGAGTCATATTTGTACTTGCCTTGGAGTGACCTGAGTGCTTGTGTTATGTGGCGGATCCTAGCCCGACAGGCAGCTCACCGTGACCTTCTCCTTGTTCAGCCTGGTGAGCGGGACGCCAGTGTGCCTGACGATAGAGTCACCTATTACAAGTGTATCAGGTGTGTTGTTTAGCCTTAAGGGCTGTGACTGTTTGGCACACTGGCTTTGTGAGTTATGTGTTGCACGTGTTTTGTTTTGGGGTAGCGGTTGCTTGGGTGTCTGCTTTGGAGGTCTCTGCTGCTTAGGCAGATTTTTATTTAGAGCCTCCGAGTATGTTTTTGTGTGTTTATGTGTTTGGTTTGTTGTCATGGTAGGTCTATGTGAGACTGGAATTGTAGTGAGTGTGGTTTCTTTCTCCTCCTGACTGGTTACGCCAGTACTGAGTTGAGAGAGCTTAGCCTCCAGTTTGGCTATATGGTTGCATCTCTCACATGTGTTGGAATTTGTTGGGAGGAGGAGAGGGTTGTCTGTGTACATGAGGCAGTTGTAACATTGCCTCAAGATTCCCAGATTCACCTGCTGGACCGGAGAGGAGATTGACAACTGACCTTTGGACATGCTAGAATAGTATTGGGAATTCCTTTATAATTGAAAAAAGGGCCAATGGGGAACAAGGTACTCAAGGGGAGTTTGTGAGGGTGTAGTGCTTTTAATTTAGAGCTGACTTATATAATTGCTTTAGTGAGCAAGTGCCAGGTAACTTAAATGCAATGTGTTACAGGTAACTTAAATGCAAAAACGACAAACAGTAACTTTCTTTCAAGTGAAACAAGGAAATAAGTACAGTAAGCAATGCAGATATCACTAGGGATCCACAGAAGTGCTAAAAGGCCGTTTTAGGTGGAGTTAGCGTTTCAGGGAAATAAACAGACAACAAGCATACAAATAAAGCTAGATTCAGCAGGCCTGGATCTAGTCTATGCTACAGCAAACAAGGTGTACCAATTTCAGTAAGAAACAGTTAGAATATGCAGGCACTATAAGCCTTTAACCAGAAATTCCCTGCTCAGAAGGGCAGAGTCCAGCCTCTCCTCCCACAAGAGTGCAGACCACAATCCTTCTTAACGTAAAATAACTGGCCTGAAGCCCAAGTGCTTAAACCAGAACTAATACACTTTTAGAATAACAGACACTGAGCTCTCAATCAGCAGTTCCTAACTTATAAGGATGTAAGCTACCTGTCCTGCCACCACAGTGCAGGCCACAAACCTTCCTAATGTAAAACAACTGGTCTGAAGCCCAAGTGCTTAATCCAAAAGACTTAGAAATGATAGCTAAACTTTAATCAAGTTAGTACCAGCAGTAATAAATACAACTGAACACTTTCAAGAATGCCTGGATTAGTGCTCAAGTTATACAAACAAAGCTAGATTCAGCAGGTCTGGATCTAGTCTATGCTACAGCAAACGAGGTGTACCAATTTCAGTAAGAAGCAGTTCAAATATGCAGGCACTATAAGCTTTAACCAGAAATTCCCAGCTCAGAAGGACAGAGTCCAGCCTCTCCTCCCACAAGAGTGCAGAACACGAACCCTCTTAATGTAAAATAACTGGCCTCAAGCCCAAGTGCTTAAACCAGAATTAATACACTTTTAGAATAACAGACACTGAGCCCTCAATCAGCAGTTCCTAACTTAGAAGGATGTAAGCTACCTGTTCTGCCACTACAGTGCAGACCACAAACCTTCCTAATGTAAAACTGGTCTGAAGCCCAGGTGCTTAAACTAAAAGGCTTACAATGAGTTACACCAAGCAGTAATAAATACAACTGAGTACTTTTAAGATGACGCAAAAGCAAAATAAAGTAAAAAAAAACACAAATACAGTAAAAGCAGATAATTTTTTTTTTTTTTTTTTTGGAAAGAGAGAAAGGAAAGAGAGAAAGGAGTAGCAGAAACTAAGCTGATTGGCCTTCTCAAATGCTCTCCCTGTACTGGGTAGAATGAGGTAATGACACTAGACTGGGAGGAGGGTCCCAGATCAAATTTACACTAGGGGCGGGCAACTGCAAAGCCACCAACTATAAAAACACTATACCAACAGGGAGTGAGGGTGGGAAACAAACTGCAGAAATGTTACTCCCAGCTGAAAAGCAGCAGTGAGCCTTTAAATGAAAGTTTTAAACAGCTAAAGGAGCCACTAGAAAAAAAGAGTTTAACTGCAACAAGTTATCATAAACAAACATCCCAACAGATGCTTAATAAGAGTGGACAATTTCCAGTTAATACCTCACACACAGTGAAACTA
Organism: Protopterus annectens; assembly: GCF_019279795.1. Classification (NCBI taxonomy): domain Eukaryota; kingdom Metazoa; phylum Chordata; order Ceratodontiformes; family Protopteridae; genus Protopterus; species Protopterus annectens. Next base: position 413,958,376 of record NC_056733.1, on the reverse strand, counting down.
GCTAGAAAAAATAGACAGTACACAAAGTCCTATAAACAACAAAGAAATGAACAAAATAAACAAAAAACAGGATACTTAATGTTATATATTGTAGCTTAAGCTCACTGTAAAATGGCTGAACACTCACAACTGAGCTTCTTAGGTAACAGAAAGTTGAAACCTGAGACAGCTTTTAAGAAAGAAATCTCAAAAGAGCCAATGGGGTGCTTAGTCTAAGCTGTAGTCCAGGAGACCTCAGTCAGCCAATGACCTCAAACAATTCTCTCTCACTGAAATGCCTGATGGCTTTGGCTAAAACAAGATGTCCCTGAGCTCAGACACACAGCCTCCACAAACACTAGGCCCAAATACAAGCCTGAATATGGAAATGCTACAAATATCCCCACTACTTAGAGCAACTGCAGAAATGTATCTCACAGCTGAAAAGCAGCAGTGAGCCTTTAAATGAAAGTTTTAAACAGCTAAAGGAGCCACTAGAAAAAAAGAGTTTAACTGCAACAAGTTATCATAAACAAACAACCCAACAGATGCTTAATAAGAGTGGACAATTTCCAGTTAATACCTCACACACAGTGAAACTAGCTAGTAAAAATACACAGTACACAAAGTGCTATAAACAACAAAGAAATAAAGAACAAAATAAACAAAAAACAGGATACTTAATGTTATATATTGTAGCTCCGAGTTTGCTGAGTGGCCTTCCTTCGATAAGCTCACTGTAAAATGGCTGAACACTCACAACTGAGCTTCTTAGGTAACAGAAAGTTGAAACCTGAGACAGCTTTTAAGAAAGAAATCTCAAAAGAGCCAATGAGGTGCTTAGTCTAAGCTGTAGTCCAGGAGATAGCTACTGTTTGATTTGTTTCCTAGAATTGTTCTTCATGGTTCTTGCCTCCCTCCTGGGCAAAAAGAAAAATCTCTGAAGTTTTTTTCACACTTTAGCTGTCTTTTTATGGAGGTTTGTTTGAGCTCCTGACAGATGGAGTGCATGAAAAGTTCCTTTAGGTTTTGGACCCATACAGCTTAAGTTACTGCAATAGTGACCTACTAAACATTTACTGTCATGATAGTTTTCACTTATACAACTGTACTTTTCCTTACACTAATAGGAAACAAAAGCTCAACAAGTAGTACAACAGGTGTGAAGGCACATTCATTTATTTATTAACATTTGTTTACCGGGAAAGTCTAACTGGGACAGAGCCCATTTTCAGCAGAGACCTGGGGAAAAACACTCCAGATGCATGTCTTTGGAATGTGGGAAGAAACCAGAGCACTCAGAGGAAACCCACGTGAATGCAGGAAGGACAAGCAGACTCTACACAGAAGGCAACCCAGCCGAAAATTGAACCAGAGAACATCTTGCTGTGAGGAGACAGCTGCACCACTGTGCCACTCACCATTCAAGATAGTACGTCAGATGATTTGTTATAATAGACATGGCAGTGATCAAAACACTTGTATTTTTACTTGATATTTCCATTCAGTGTGTTGAATAATGGGCATACAAACTAAACATGTCCCTAAGTAGGTAATTTCTCTACCTTTCTTATTCCAACCATCAGCACAGTCTGTGCATCATATAGACTTAAAAAGACTGACACGGAGCAGTGGACTGAATATGTACACACAGTGATGAATCTATCCAGGACACCACTTATCCCCATATTATAGGTGGTGACTAAGGAGTCTGGATCATACTCAGTGTGTTAAAGATCCCCAGTAGATTTTACACAGCCATCTACAATGGACCATCTCACTTCAGGATGGTTACACTGGTGAGAGTCCAAACTTGAAGTGGACAGAATGATAATGAGAGAAACAAGCAATACCACTACTAATTCATTTAAGACCACATTGGAGGTCCAAGTTGATACACTGCTTATACATGTAGCAACAGTAATCACTGCAGTGAAACCTGAAGCTCCCTAAATGCATAACTGTCTTATAAGGCATCACTGGCAGGATATGATTAACAAAGCCACATAAGTTGTAATATACTTAAGTCAAATGCTCTATTTACCATTAGTGAAGGTTTGTTATGTCTAGGAAATGATTACCAACAGAAATGAAAGGCAACAATGTATTTTCGGCCTTTAAAAAATAGACATGGTTATAAAATGGGCAGTCTAAAATGCAACACTTAATAATGGCAGAATAAACACTACACAACGCCTTGTATGTTCATAGTCCACAAGAAACACAGGAGTCAGATTAGTGCTTTCATTTCTTTACTATAAGAACTTCATCAGAAATACACCATTTAAACATCAGACTAGTTAAATACTAACAAACCAGTGACATCACACTCTAATTAAGAGCATACAAATTAATTAAAGCACTAGTGATATAAAAATACTAATAAAACCTCTTTCTTTTTCAGTTGTAGAGATTTGTTATTATACCATGATCCCCCCAAAACGTGCACGCTGATTGGCCAGCGTGCCCGTTGTAAATCGAGTTATACTAATGGAAAAAGGTCCGATCGCCCGGACTTTTTTCCATTAGTATAACTCGTTTTTTAAAACACTGTCTCGCTATGTTAAATGGGTTTAACATAGCGAGACAGCTTTAAAATAAGCAACGGAGATCTCCGTTGCTTATTTTAAAGCTGTCTTGCTATGTTAAACCCATTTAACATAGCGAGGCAGTGTTTAAAAAAAAAGCAACGGAGAGCAAGATCTCGTTTTTTTAGTCTCGCTATGTTAAATGAGTTTAACATAGCGACAGTTAAAATAAGCAACGGAGATGTCCGTTGCTTATTTTAAACTGTCTCGCTATGTTAAACTCATTTAACATAGCGAGACACTAAGCAACGGAGATCTTGCTTTCTCCGTGCTTTTGCTCACAACTCTGATGTACCGCGAGGCGCACAGTACATCAGAACTGCCGGATGCCAGACATCTGCTGAAGGGCAGTAAACAGGCATTATACTATGCCCTTATTTATGAGAAGTTACAGTTTCTTTTCTTAAATAATGTCATGGTATAATAGCAATAACCCACTTCTGGGTGTGGGTAATGCTAAATTTACCCACGGTTGGGTTTGTTTACCGGGCCGCCCTCGGGACCAAACCACGCCAACCGGTAATTAGCATTACCCACACCCAGGCGTGGGTTATTGCTATATTACATACTTGTGTGTGTGTGTTATAAATTGTCTGAAGAAAGAGGTTTTATTACTATTTTTATTATTATTATCACTACTATTCCACTGTAGGGAATGACCCAGACTAACAATATGACATATCATCTTGTCAGCCTTAATAAGCAGTTCCATCTTTTTAGTTGTCAAGTGCTAGCTTATTTAGTCTTCATTGCATCTACTTTTAATGGATTGATTTCATAATTTGGTATTTACCAGCTCATCTCTATATTAAATATATGTTCAATAAATCTATAATTCTCATTTCATCCTAAATTATTTTATTACCAATCTCATTTCATTTTTTGAGTAATTTATGTCAGTAGTAGCAATCCGCCTTTTGTAAAACCATTGTTATTCATCACACGAGCACTGTCTATTGCCAGTTAAATGATTATTATAGACTCTAAAACAAGGCAAATAGAATATTGCTCAACTCTTTCCCTAAAGTACATTTGTCTCTTTTTTTTTTCTTTTTATACTAAAGTAATAAAGATTGGTTATTATGTTTTATGGATTTACAGTCAATTTCATAAACTCACATTTTTATGTATGTAATAAAATGACCTCTTTTATGTATGTATGTATGTTTGTATGAAAGTATATATTTGTTGACAAGGGTAGAGCACTGATATGAATGGACCATTCTCAGGCTCAGCCTGTAGTTTACAACCAGAATGTACAATTAAATAAAGCACTGTAGTGTAACAGTTACATTTCCAGGTATGTGCAGTGGTTGAAGAATTGAAACAAACATTACGATGCAACAGCAACATTTTAGGAAGTTTACAATGTTTGTACAATATAAGCAAACCGTGATAGTGTTACAGCCATACATGAAGATATTTACAATGTGTGATAAAAGTATTCAAATGTAGATGTGCATTTTAGAGCAAAGTGTGAAGAAACTGAATGAAGTAAGTAAAGAATTAAGAGTGAAGGCATGTGAGGAGAGAAGCACTGAATGAAGTAGGAAGCATTTTAAGAGAGTGGAGGTGGACTATGTGGTGTATTTAGATAAATCTTGGTGTATACACAGTGCGAATATAGTGGGGTTGTTATGGTTGAGTTAAGGAGTTTGCCATGTTAACTGATAAAGCTGTTTTGTTCAGAGGTTCATAGCTGTATACTAGGCTAGTGACCACTAGGGCCCTTATAAGCATAGCCAGGCAACTCAAATTTGATTTATATAGGGGGTGATTAACTTACTGTCCCTGTCCATCAGAGGCACCAGATCAGGGATGAATTTCCGATTACCCATCTATCAGTCTAAGCTATGCTTAAATATGGATAGGGAGGAACTCTGCTTCAAATGGATGGGGAGCCTGTTCCAGAAAATGGGAATTCTCTGAGAAACATATCTGCCTCTTCAGCATGTCCTATTTATGTTGCAAGCAAAATTTAGGTATTTTATTTTACAAGTTATGATGCTGAATATTTTGCACATGTGAAAAAGGTTAATCAAAACAGGGTCTAAGGATGCCTTGTATGTTAAGCAGAGATCACCTCTCAGATGCCTGTATAATACTGAGTAATGAGCTTTGAGGCAATCAGTGTAGGACATTGTGTTTACTTCCTGTATTCTTTTTGTAAGGAACCTGTGTGGGTGTTCCAGTTGCTGCATGTGTCTGGTCAGGTACATACCAAAGGAGGAATTATACTCTATGATGGGTCTGATGAGGGCCAAGTACCATAGTATGATGACCTCTCTGAACCTAGATGCCATGTCCTTGCTTATACATTGTGCAACATAGAAGGTTTTCTTACTACTTTGGACACATGTTGGTTGAAGGCTAGGCAACTATCTATATGAGTTCCCAGATCCCTGACTAAATGATCAACTTTTAGGGATGTTTTATTGCTGACATAGTTACCCAGGGTGGCCGACTTCCACAAAGGTACTATAATACATTTTTTGGTATTGAGTTTTAAGCCATGACTTTGGCACCAGGTATCTATCTATGTCAGACCTTCCTGAAGGGTGTTCTCATCTTGGGGAGATTGAATGACTGCTCACAGTTTGCCATCATCTGTGAACTTGGTTTTCCAGAGGCCTTTGACATTGGCTTTGCCATCCGAGAAGTAGACGCTAAAGAAGAAGAATGGGCCTTGCACAGAGACGTGGGAGGATCCACTGGTGATCAGCATATTTGAGGAGATGGCCTACTGGATTCTAACCTCCTGGGTCCCATCAGTGAGTCAGCTAGTTATCCAGCATGTTATAAAGGGGTTTATACCTAGTTCTATCAGGTTTTTGACAATGCCCCTGTGGGATATTGAATCAAATGGTTTAGCCAGATCTAGCCAAACAGTATGCACATTTTTCCCCTCATCCATTGCCTCAGTGACCTTTCCAAAGAAGTCCACCAGATTAAGTAAGCATGACCTTCCTTTGACAAAGCCAAACTGGGACGAATCCAGTGTCTGGAGGTCTCCTACTTCCTGGTTGATAATTTCCATGATAATTCTTTCCAAGACTTTGCAAATAAGACTAGTTATACTAATGGGTCTGTAGTTTCCAGCATCTGTTGAAGATCCCCCCCTTATGAAGGGGGATAACCGTCCCAGTCCTCCATTCACATGGCACCACACCTGTTTTAAATAATGACTCCAGAGGTCTGATAAGTCTTAGTTTAGACTGTTCAGGAGGCATCATGGGATACTACTGGGGCCACTGAGACTGTCTTCTTGGCTTTAGCGAGTACAGCTGGTACATGCTCCCTAGTTACAGCTGGAAAGATTATGTTTGAGGATATATTTGTAAGAGTGGTTGGGGGTGAGGGGGGGTAAAGCTGGAACTAAATTTGTCCTCTAAAAGGTTCACTATTTTGCCAGGCTCAGTGAATGTGGCACCATTAACCATTGGTTCTGCACATTGCTGTCTGTTGCCCTTGAGGTTTCCGATGTAGCTGAAGAAGACCTTGTGGTTATCTTTCACCTGTAAGACCATCTTAACCTCAAAGTTAGCTTTGCTTGTTCTAATTAGTCCCCTTGGTTGCCTATTTAATTTGATGAGAGAGTTTTTATTTTTAAAATGTGAAGCTACCATATAAGTTTAGAATTCTTGCACTAAGAAAAAATATGGGTTCAGTATCTTGTTAATCACATTGTCTAATTTGTTTTGGCATTTGTGCTACATTATGATCTCTAAAACAGACTAAAGCAATACTAAAAGGTAACTGTAAATTTAAGATGATATTTAAGATTTTAATGAGAAAAAAGCATCTCACTAATTGTTAGCAAACCAAGCAAAACTGGCAACTGCAAATTAATGTAAGTAATACCTTTAGAAGAGGATGCTAAGAACTTGCTAGAATTTAGATACAGGCCCACAGGATGTATTTGCATATTTTTGTATCAGTACCTTAGCAGTGATTAATGATACTTAGCTATGAAAATAAAAAATACAGTTGATGTGATCTGGTTAGATTCCTTTTCTTTTCACTTAGCCTTTGCCTTCACCTACTTACATGACTGCCTCTTTCTCTTGCATACTAAAGAGTTTGCTTAACTGTTGCATTGTATCTGTGATGCGTATTAGGTGTTCAGTGATGATAAACAAATGCTGTTTAACATTACCCATTCTTATTCCTGTAGCCACATTAAAACTTCTGTAAACTTAAGGTCAGAGCAATTCTGTTCTGATATCATTCCTAGGGGGATTTTCAGTTTATAGCATCATGAAAAGTTCATCAAAATAATCCTTTTATGGAGTCATTTACTGAAACTTTGGAACTACTGTGTGGGATCTGTAGTGAAATTAGTTTACTGAGGAACGGCTATGAATGTACATGTGGTACAAAAAAAGTATAATTAATAACTACATTAAACTTCCTTACCTTTTGTGTTGTTTTTAAAATGTCAATGCTATTATGTATTTTCTAGTATGTTTTCAAATCACTTTGAGTTAGCTATTTTTAAGGTGTGCAGAAAACATCGCTGGCATATACACTATTGCCATGCTCAGCATCTTGTTAAATCCACATAATCCAGAACTTTGTTAATGAGAACCAAGCTAAATATCCCACAAGTTATCATTTTTATTTGCAGCTCTAAGAACAGTACCATTCCTAATAAATAAAGCAAACACAAGCTAGTTATTTTACATAAAGCAGTAGGTGCATAAAATTTACTGAAAATCCACAGTAGCTCCTAGCAGGGCAATTGTGGAATGAAGGGATATCTGTACCTACCCAACCATAGCTCTCAAACTTCCAGCTCCAAAATGTTGAATATTGCCTCTCACATTGAGAAACAAATGGAAACAAAGTGTGAAACATTGCCTCTCACATTGAGGAACAAGTGGACACAAAGTGTGAAACATTGCCTCTCACACTGAGGAACAAATGGACACAAAGTGTGAAACATTGCCTCTCACACTGAGGAACAAATGGACACAAAGTGTGAAACATTGCCTATCAAACTGAGGAACAAAAGGACACAAAGTGTGAAACATTGCCTCTCACACTGAGGAACAAATGGACACAAAGTGTGAAACATTGCCTCTCACACTAAGGAACAAATGGACACAAAGTGTGAAACATTGCCTCTCACACTGAGGAACAAATGGACACAAAGTGTGAAACATTGCCTCTCACATTGAGGAATAAATGGACACAATGTGTGGAAGATTGTCACTGACATTAAGGAACAAATGGACACAAAGTGTGGAACACTGCCTCTCACATTGAGGAACAAATGGACATAAACTGGAACATTTGCTCAATGATTGCTACAGCTTCGTTGAGGAAGTCCTCAACATGTTTACTAATTGTTTTTTATATATATATAAAACATTATTTTTATGAATTAACATGATTCAGTATTATTTATTATCATATTTGCTTAAAATTCTTAGCAATGAAGTGTCTGGCAGACCCTTTCAATGTGGAATATGGAAGTTTGATTTAAGACCCAAAATGAGGAATACTCCCTGTAATGAAGAAGAGTTGAGAGTTGTGTATCAAATACAATCAAGCAACAACAAAATGACACATATTTCAGAGCAGGGAATAGTGATGAATTCTACACACATGATTTCATACCTGTCTATCTCCCAAACAAGTCAGTCCTGAATCCTACACTATGAAAAGATGATTTAATTCTCAGACAAGGTGGCAGTATCTTATAGGTTCATAGGTTCATAAATAAGTACTAGGCTATCTGCCCGAGGGCATCTGTAAGCCTAGCCAGAATGTGTTGGCTTTCACCGCCCCCTTAGAATAGTTCCCTGTGCCTCCCTCCAGCAGAGACATTAGTTCCCTGTGCCTCTGTCCAGCAGAGCCACTGCAGTGATCCCCGGGGTAAATTTTCTGTTTCCCATCCACTCGTCAAGGTTTCTCCTGAAGATTGTTAGTGAGCGACTCTGCCTAATGTAGACTGGAATCCTGTTCCAAAGCATGGGGAGTCTCTGGGACAGGAATCTATCCCTCCAGCATGTCCGATTTATCGCTGTGGTGAGGTTTAGATCCATAGAATGTGTGGCTCTCAGGGATTTATTTTTTTTAGGTGGAGCATGTCCATTAATTCTGGGTTGGACATGGCCTTGTATGTCAGGCAGAGATCACCTCTGAATAAGCGGTATGCAACTGAGTACAGCTGGAGTTTCTTCAGTCGGGCTGCATAGGGCATCTGTTTGAGGCCAGTAATCCTCTTGGTGAGGTACTTCTGTGGTCTTTCCAGATGTTGCAGGTGTCTTGTAAGGTACATCCCAAATGGGGCGTTGTACTCTATCATGGGTCTGATGAGTGATGAATAGAGGGGCACAATAACTTCTTTTGTTCTATATGTGAACCCTTTTGTGATTAGGTGGGCCACATAGAAGGATTTTCTAACCACCTTGGCAATATGATTATCAAAGGAGAGATTACTATCTACTTGGGTCCCCAGATCCCTTATTACATTTTCTGTATTTCGGGGACTACCATGTATGTGGTAGTTCACGGGTACTTTGTTTTTTCCAAAGGGGATGACTATGCACTTTTTGGCATTTAGCTTGAGGCCATGATTTTGACACCAGGTATCCGTCTCAGTGAGACCCTTCTGGATGATGTCTGTATCAGCCGGAGAGTCAGTTATGGCCCCCATTTTGCAGTCATCTGTGAACTTGGTCAGCCATAGTCCTCCTGTGCTTGCCTTTACCTCTGAAAAGTATACACTGAACAGGAGGGGTCCCAGGACTGAGCCCTGGGGGACGCCACTTGTAACCAGTATAGAGTCCAACCTAGAGCCTGCAACTCTCTCCATGTGGGTTCTATCCATGAGGCAATTGGTAACCCATCTCTTGACGTAGGGGTTTATGTTCAGGCTGGTGAGCTTGTCTCTAATCCCAGAATGGGGAATGGTGTTGAAAGCCTTTGCCAGGTCTAGGTAGGCTATGTAGACCACCTTTCCCTCATCTAAAACCTTGGTAACTGTCTCAAAGAAGTCCACCAGGTTTAGGAGGCATGATCTGCCCTTAACAAAGCCAAACTGTGTAGGGTCCAATGTTTGGAGGTTCCCAATGTCTCTGTTAATGAGTTGCATGATGATGCACTCCATAGCCTTTCAGACCAGGCTAGTCAGGCTTATAGGGTGATAGTTCCCGGGATCCGTTGTGGTTCCACCTTTGTGGAGCAGGATAACTGTTGCTGTGTGCCACTCTATGAGTACGTAGCCTGAAGAGAGGCTGAGTTTGAACAGTGTGTTTAGGTGAGGGGTTAGTTCATTTTGGAGTTTGTGTATGACACAGCCTAGGACCCCGTCCGGTCCCATTGAAGCTGTGTTTTTGGCTTTGGATAGGGCTGTTTTAACCTGTGTGTCAGTGATTGCCAGGGCTCTACATTCTTCTGGTATGAGTGTGATCCCTTTAGGGGGTAAGAGGGGGGTGAAGTTTGCATCTTATTCTGGGGCAGTGTGAGACAACATTATTTGGTGAGATTGAAGCTAACATATACTCACATGCGTTACTTGACTACTTTACACTAGTTATTATAACAGATGATTAAAACATAATTATTAGAAACTTGGCCCAAGAGGTAAACAGTACTTGCTTGCCTTTATTTGTCCTTCCAGTCTGACTCACTGAAAAATTCGTATGCAATTGCTTCCCACTGCAAAGTGTATACAGTTTTTAAACTGAAGATCAGTATCTTGTTAATCACATTGTCTAATTTGTTTTGACATTTGGGAATCAGATAAAAACCCACTGCAGCCTACTCCGAGTATAACCTTTTCTTTGGCTTTTCATGCTTATGAACTTGAAGTAGAGTATTAGAAAATGTGTCTCAGAATTCACAGACTCACATGGACTATCTGGATGTAAAGTGCATAACTTAGTTCCCCATCTTATTTGCAAATGCAAAGGTGCATTCCATGCATTGATCCAACCATCTATCCATCCATCCATCCATCCATCCATCCATCCATCCATCCATCCATCCATCCATCCATCCTTTTCTTAAACTGCTTCTCCTGGTGGCGATCTCAGTGACAGGAAGGTAAGTGAGAGTTTCTTGTTACCAGCAACAGTCTCCAACTCATTCTGTGGGATCCCTAGTTGTTCACGGGCAGGCAGGCTTAGAAATATAATCTCTCCAAATTATCCAGGGTCTACCTCAGAGCCTGTTAACCTCTGATGGGAGATACTCATGAGGCATCATCTCAAAGTGCACAAGCCATCTCAACTGTAAGGAAGAACAGTGGCTGTATCCTACAGTTGCCCTAGATTGCTAAGTTCCACACTCCATCATCATCAGTAAACCCAGCTACCCTATGAAGAAACCTTATTCCTGACACTTATAGCTATGATCTCATTCTTTATATCTATGAGGTCATGACTCGAGGTGAGAATAGTGATGTTTATTTATTTAACATTTGTTCACCAGGAAAGTCTGACTTGGAACTAAGCCAATTTTCAGTGGAGGCCCAGGGAGAAATGCTCCAGACGCATGCCTTTGTAACGTGGGAGGAAACTGCAACACCCGGAGAAGACCCACACGGATGCAGGGAGGACATGCAGACTCCACACAGAAGGCACTCCAGCCAAGAATCGAACCAGAGAACCTCATGCTGTGAGGGGACAATGCAACCACTGCACCACTGTACTCTACAGTGTTGCTTGATTGGCCAGCTGTAAGCTTCTTTCTAGATGTAAGCTCTCATTTCACCACCATACTGTGATGCAACACCTTCAGTAGTGCCATTACTGGTCAATCTCCAGATCCTCTCTAACGTCAGTCATTAGCAAGATCCCAAGGTGCTTAAATAACTCCACCTGAGCTAGCTTCTCCCTTCAAGAACTGATTTTCTTTCCATAAAAGCTATTGGTTTTATCTTAGTACAAATTTGCCTACAGATGTATTAAGAAAATAAAAGATGCAGGAATTCAGTGGACAGGGAGTTTCTGCCTTTCCTCAGTTCGTGGTGATACACTTAATATTTGCATGTGTATCCATATTATCCCAAATAATTTATTAATTCAGTGTATGGCTTGGGGGCCCAAAAGGGTGTTGGGACTTTAGGCACTTGTCCCTTTTGTCCTCCCCACACACTCGTCCTTTTAACACTCTAATTTTCCAGTTGTCTTGTTGTCAGAGTAGAACAGATCCACTAAGGCAGAAACATGTATCATTAAGACTATTACTACACATGAACAAAATGTCCTTGTTACTTATGTGGCTTGTTGTTTTGGGTAGAATAATTGTTTTGGATCATATTTTCTTCTATGTTTTAGGACCTGTGCAGTTTGACTAATTACATGGATCATAAACAAAGTTTGATCAAATAATAATAATAATAATAATAATATTAATATTATTTGGTCAACATTCCAGTGACTCCTTCTAGCACAGCATCATAAGCAAAAACATGGTAAATGAGTACATGTTTGATAGGCACAACTTGGCACTTGCTTTCTTTTTGTCCATACTATGAGCTGGGCCAGCTCCAGTCATCATCCCTCTTAATTTCTTTATTCTCATTCTAAACCTGCATTAATTTTTGTGTGGGAAAAAGTAGGTTGGGACAGGAGTACACACCATAATGTACCCTGACTTTTGATAAGCATTTCATACATACTTTAGAGCCAGTACTCTTTTTTTTCCAGGTACCGGGTCCATGGCATTATGCCATAACACATCAGCATGATCTTAACTAGCCATCTATCATCTGTTTTATTAAAACTGATTTATAATTATTTCTACATCTACTGATAGTACCTACTCCACTGCCAATCTTTGCTGTGCATTTACAGTGTTTTTGCTTTCATAAGCATGTTTGGAAATTACATCTTACTGCTTCAGTCATGCTAAGTTCACCTAATTAGGTTATTTTATAACTCTAGCAATACATTAGTTAAGGTGCTTGTTGGGTTGTAAAGGTTCAAGAATTACTTTTTGTTGCTTTAGTATTCCTAGTAAATTCCACTGCCAGCTGGTGCATGTCATGCTGGATTACCAAGGGTTGCCAGGCCTGCCTCTCAGCTAAGGGACAGAAGCCACCCTGCTGAAGGTGACTTGAAGGCCTATAAAATTCTTGACCTGGATGCTGACATAAGAGATCAAATTAAAATATAACAGTAAACACAGGATCTTGTGATAGGTGGGTACAATGATGCAGCAGTTAGTGTTTTGTTTTCTCACATCACTTTGTTCTTCAGTATGGTACTCATTTGGGGTACCTTCTAAATAGGGTCTGCATACCCTATCTGTACAGCTTCACTTGGATTTTCAGAAGGTGCTCTGGTTTCCTCCCATGTTCAAAAAATGTGCCATAGGTGGATTGACAATCCCATAAATTGTCATTATATGTCAGAGATGTGTGTGTGTGTGTGTGTGTGTGTGTGTGTGTGTGTGTGTGTGTGTGTGTGTGTGTGTGTGTGTGTGCATATATGTTTTTATGTATGCATGTGCACATGTGTGTAGGTATGTGTGACACCCTGATCAGGATGAAATTATGTGCCTTATGTGCTCTGAATCCTGGAAATATGCTCTGGCTCTATCTTGACCACATACTGGCTTCAGTGTGTAATCAGAGAAAAGGAATGATTTTACTGCAACAGGCATATTACAAACTTGATTGTAAACTGGTAGTGTCTTTACCTCTGAAATGCATTGCACTTCCAAGTTGGAAGTAATTTCAGCTATCCCATATCAAAGAGTTCAGCAGTCCTCATGAAACACAAATCAGTAGTGCTACCAAAATACCTATAATTTTTTTTTGTTGCTAAGAACAAAACTCATTTGACAAATTTTGTATATATGCACGCCAATGCAAGTTCTGTAATATTTTAATTTAAAATGTCTAACTCCTGTGTTATAATTGTAAAACATGCATGCTCAGTCCTTTAAATGTTTTCTTTTATGTTCTTTTTAATGTCACATTTGCTGTGGTAGCTATTGCACGAAATACTTTACTATTACATTTATGAAGTGCAGGGTATTGAGTGACACATAGTCATATCACTGTTTTCAAAATGGCAGTGAAACGTACCAAAATGATTGATTTTGAATGATCAAGTGACATGTTAGACTCAATCATTCCTGATTCGATGTGCTGGGAGATTGTGGTTCAGTGGGGAACAGGGAATTAGCTCATTTCCTCACTGTAGTGTGATATCAGACTTGGTACATTTAATGGGCAGGAGGTGTGGAGGGGTGCAGGAGGGGCATAACCCCCTCTGCAAAATAGTAGTATTAATGTACCATTGACTGTAAAGTGTAATGGTACGTTAATGTGCATAGCATGGGTGACTGATGTCACCTCCTGCTATGTCGAATACATTGAACCACGATTGTCGATGTATTCATTTTCGCCTTGGTTTACTTTTCGGCATTCTGGATTCAGCATTTTGGGTCGACATTGTAAATGGTCATCCTAAGTGGATTCGGAATGCCAAGAGTAAACCGCACAAAGCATATATACTGCGACTGTATCATTACATACATGAGTGTGTGCATGCATATGAGCAGTTCACTGCTAGGTATGAGCAGTACATTGCTATGTCATCCCTGCAGAACAACTTTGGTTCAGGGAGATAGATTGGGAATGCAGTCTTTATTGTACAATATCAGAGTATTCCAATGAAAAGATATTAAGATATTTCTTTTGAAAAAATACCATTGCAGGGTAACAATAGATCACTGCAGGGTTTAGAGTAACACATATATTTTTTACTCATGTTCTTGAAGCACCCTAATGACCATACAGTACTTTTCCATACTTAATGAAATATGAATCAACCATATCACACACTGTTTTGTTGTTTAAAAGTAATGCAGATGAAACTGCTTTATGCATTGTATTTTAGACATTCCAGTATTCCACCTTGACTTTAGTAAAGGAAATAACAAGGTAAATCTTAAGGTATATTAGGCAATTTGGAAGGCTATTTGCATTTTCTAGTCTACTGATAAGAATCATGCAAGACCATGGCAGTTAGACTTTGCCTACTGTTTACTAAGTGATACTACCTATTTAAAGAAATAACCCTACTAGGTCATAACTAATTTTAAAACAAGAGTCACTATTTTAGTACCATGCTACTGTGAATCACTATTCCAGTGAAACTTAAAGGAAGTGGAAACTAGAATTGCTAATGTTTAGACTCAGCTCTTCCAAATGGATCACATGCCTAAGGCACACTTTTTAGACTACTGATCTATAGCCTTGTGGTATGACACAAAGTGATCTTAAAATCATTTCAGCTGGGGAATTCATTCAAGGTCAGTTTGAACCGGCTGGTAAACTGACTGCGGTTAGTGTGACAGTTTAATAGTTCCAAAAACATTGCTGAATAACTTCTCATGCTCCAAACAAAATTTCTGACAATATATTTAGTCCATTTATATCTGCATTCTGTTTGCACTTTATATGTATATCAGCCAAATTGCAATAACTGCAAACATTTGTGGGACTATATGACCTTAGACACCAAGTATTTTTAAATCCACTTTTCTCTGGATATTAATTTCTATTCCAAGTCTTAATTCTGTCTTCTCACATAATTTTGTTACTAGAGAGGGCTCAGTTTTGAGTTTTTTTCTGGTTAATTGGGTAACCTGTTTAAATCAGATTGTTCGTTTTCTGTTGTTTATATATATATATATATATATATATATATATGTATAATTTCACTTTATTCATCTGCTTTTACTGTATTTGTGTTTCTTCCTACTTTATTACTAGTGGCATTGACTACAACTCTGAACTAAGATATATAACAATAAGCATCTTTTTATGCGCATTTAAAGTGTTTTTTGATTGTATCTGCTTTATTTTCTGAAAAAAAAAAAAAAAAATATATATATATATATATATATATATATATATATATATATATATATATATATACTTGTTTCCCACCTTTCTAAGCTAGTATAGTCCAGTTTTCAGGTTAGTGCTGAATTCAGGGCTGTGTTACAAATCTCTGTGTTTGCCCATACCTTACTTGGAGAGAAGGAAGTTTCTTTGTTCACCTGTCAGAGAGGGGAGCTTTGAGCAGCCTATCTGTTCCTGGAGGAGTGGTTTCAGGTCAGAAAGTAGTAGTTTATTGGCCATTTTGGGCTAATTTCTATCTCTTTCCTTTCCCTATTATAAAAACCGTATTTGCCTGGTTTTGGGCACCGGGCAGCGCCGCTTAGCTTGGGTATAACTATTCCCGGCTCCACAAAATCTCCTCTTCAATTTTTCCCTTTAACTAGACAAACTTTAAACTTAAGAACTCAAGCCATTCATTTCTCAGCCCGGCACTTGCTCAAAACTCATAGCAAGCACTTATAAACCCTAGCACTACAGAAGGGCAAGGCTCTCTATTCGACCTTACCAGCCATTCAGTAAATCAGTTTACTGTACCTATCCAGGTATGTCCAAAGGGCAGTTTCAGGTGTACTCTCCAGTCCAGCTGGTGAATCTGGGCATTTTGAGGCAATGTAACAACTGCCTCATGTACACAGACAACCCTCTCCTCCTACCACCAAACACTAATACATGCGAGAGATGCAATTATACAGCCAAACTGGAAGCTAAGCTCTCTCAACCCAAGACTTGATCAGACAGTCAAGAGGAGAAGGGAAATACTGGCATCACACCACCAGTCTCACATAGAACCATTAAACCAGCACTGGTAAAAAACACATGTAAATACACGAAAACATACTCAGAGGCTCTAAATAAAAATCTGCAAATGCAACAGAACCCTCCAAAGCAGACATCCAAGCAACCTACACCCCCCGACACAAACCATGAAACACATACTTCACAAAACCAGTATGCCACTCAATCACAACCCTCAAGGCAAAATAACATACCTAACATACTAGTAATAGGTTACTCTATAGTCAGGCACACTGATGTCCCACTCACTAGGCTGCATAAGGAGAAGGTTACTGTTAGCTGCCTGTCGGGTGCCAGGATCCGCCACATAACACAAGCACTCAGGCCACTCCAGAACAAGTACAAATACGACTCTATCATTGCCCATGTTGGTGTGAATGACCTGAGCCATACCTCCCTGGACTACATGAAAAGAGACATGGAAGAGCTCTCTGATCACATAGCCCAGGCCAGTATGAATCTCCCTGACCCTGAGTAGCATCCTGCCCTCACCAAGAATGATACCACGGTATAAAGAAAAAATTATCAATTTCAACAATTGGCTAAGTTTCTGGTGTCATTCAAAGAGGATCCAGTGTCTATCTGCCTGGGATGACATGCTCGACAAGCCACACTGCTTCACTAGAGATGGCTTACATCTGTCACCCTTAGGCTTTCGATTACTGGCCAAGGCTCTTGCCACCCCCATACTGCCTTTTTTAGGCAAGATTTGAAAGACAAACCCAACACCTTAAATAGCACAAGTAACAAAAATCTGAGGGTAATAGTACTCCATGCCAGAAGTCTAAATCTCAAAATGCATGCACTCGAGGCACTCCTCAGTATGGAGAAAATCGATATATGTGCAGTAACAGAAACCTGGTTTAAAGCTCCAGAGGGCACCCCAGCACTACCAGGCTACAACTCATACCATACATTTCGGCCACAGAACCTGGACCGAAATACAAAAGGCGGGGGAGTATCCATATTCATCAAGGATACCCACATCTCCAGGTTAGTGGCACAGCACGATGCTTCAGAGATTATCCACGTGCAACTAACAATGGGCAAAACTGCAGTTCAAATTGTAGCTTGCCACAGATCACCCACCATGTCCCAGGACCCCCATTCCGCATTTCTGGAAACACTGGGTAACATAAAGGTCCTACCAAACACCCTAATATTGGGTGATTTCAACTACCCAAACATTAACTGGGAGAACTACTCAAGTACTAACTCCTTTTCCCAACATTTCCTAGAATTTATAACCTCAAACACCCTGGAACAACTGGTCAACACTCCTGCCAGAGGTGACAACATGTTGGACCTGGTCATCACCAACATGGGCGACCGGTGTTCCACACCGGAGGTCAACCCCTCGCTGGTTAGATCTGTCCATAAACAAATCACTTTGGATATCCACATTCCGCCCCCACCCCCAAACAAGGAAACCACCGTGAAAAACTTTTCAAAAGCAAACTTCACGTTACTTAAGATGGAGGTGGAAAGTTTCAAAGCCCCCATGCTAAAGGAAAACGCTGTCCAAGCTGCAAAATCATTTACTAATGCATTCTACAGGCACCTACAAGAATGCATGGATCATGCTATCCCAAGCAAAACCAAGACTCACTCCTCCAAGAAAAGGAAACCAGTCTGCTGGACCCTTACCATAAACAAGCTATACAATAGAAGGAGGAAACTAGTACAGAAAAGAGTAAAATCCCAAGAAAGGAAGACATCCCTGATGAGTATCAGCAAGAAACTACGATCCCTCATAAAATCGTCCAAGGTGAGCTTTGAAAGAAAACTTGCCAAGGACTCCAAAGATAACCACAAGGCATTCTTTAGTTATGTCAAGAATCTAAGTGGCAATGCTCAGATCTGCTCAGAGTTAGTGCAGAATGGCACAAAATACACAGAACCAACCGATATTGCCAACATCCTGGCAGACAGGTTCTGTGCAAACTTCACCCCCCCTCTCACCCCCAAAAAGGGCCCATAACCATACCAGAAGAATGTAGAGCCCCTGAAATCACAGACACTCAGGTTAAAATAGCCCTCTCCAAAGCCAAAAACACAGCATCAATGGGACTGGACGGTGTCCCAGGCTGCATCCTACACAAGCTCAAAGATGAACTAATCGCTAACCTAAACACACTGTTCAATCTCAGCCTCTCCACAGGCTACGTACCCATAGAGTGGTGCACAGCAACAGTTATTCTGCTCCACAAAGATGGAGCCACAACAGACCCCGGGAACTATTGCCCTATAAGCCTGTCTAGCTTGGTCTGCAAGGCTATGGAGCGCATCATCATGGAACTCATTAACAGAGACATTGGGAACTTCCAAACACTGGACCATACCCAGTTCGGCTTTGTTAAGGGCAAATCATGCCTCCTAAACCTGGTGGACTTCTTTGAGACAGTTACCAAGGCTATAGACGAGGGAAAGGTGGTGCACACAGCCTACCTAGACCTCACAAAGGCATTCAACACCATTTCCCATTCTGGTGTTATAGACAAGCTCACCAACCTGAACATAAACCCCTATGTCACAAGATGGGCTGCCAGTTGGCTCACAGACAGAACCCACATGGTGAGAGTTGCGGGAGCTAGGTCTGACTCTAAACTGGTTACAAGTGGCATTCCCCAGGGCTTAGTCCTAGGATCCCTCCTGTTCGGCATATACTTCTCAGAGGTACAGACAAGCAAAGGAGGACTATGGCTGACCAAGTTCTCAGACGACTGCAAACTAGAGGCTATAATTGTCTTACCGGCTGACACAGACATCCTCCAAAAGGGTCTCACTGAGATGGATACCTGGTGTCAAAATCATGGCCTCAAGCTAAATGCCAAAAAGTGCATAGTTATTCCCTTTGGAAATAACAAAGTACCTACAAACTACCACATAGGTGGTAGTCCCCTAAATACGGAAAACGTAATAAGGGATCTGGGGACCCAAGTACATAGTAATCTCTCCTTTGATAATCACATTGCCAAAGTGGTTAGAAAATCCTTCTATGTGGCCCACCTAATCACAAAAGGGTTTGCATCCAGATCAAAAGAGGTCATTGTGCCCCTCTACTCATCACTCATCAGACCCATCATTGAGTACAATGCCCCATTTGGGATGTACCTTACAAGACACCTGCAACAGCTGGAAAGACCACAGAAGTACTTCACCAAGAGGATTACTGGCCTCAAACAGATGCCCTATGCAGCTTGACTGAAGAAAGTCCAGCTGTACTCAGTTGCATACCGCCTGCTCAGAGGTGATCTCTGCCTGACATACAAGACCATGTCCAATCCAAAATTGATGGACATGCTCCACCTAAAGAAAACCTTATCCCCTTGAGCCACACACTCTAGGGATCTAAACCTCACCACAACAATAAATAGGACATGCTGGAGGGATAGATTCCTGTCCTAGAGACTTCCCATGCTTTGGAACAAGATTCCAATCTACATTAGGCAGAGCTCCTCGCTAGCACTCTTCAAGAGAAACCTTGACGAGTGGATGAGAAACAGAAAGTTTACCCTGAGGATCACTTCAGTGGCTCTGCTGGACAGAGGCACAGGGAACTAATCTAAGAGGACAGCGAAAGCCAACACATTCTGGCTAGGCTTATAAATGCCTTAGGGTAAATAGCCTAGTACCTACCAATGAACCTATGAACCTATGAGAAGTAGCAGTCTTGTCACAGTGGTATGACCTTTTACATAGAATAAAACAGGAAATCACAAAGCAATTTTGGAGCAAAATTCTCAACTTTAATTAAAGGAAAGATTACTGTTCTTATGGGGAGTACAAGCTGTCCTAGCTCTATGTGATTTATTTCTATTTCCTTGAAAAAATTTTCAGGGATTCATGCTTCTTAGTGACTATCATGACCACGTAGCAATACAGTTGAGCCCCAGTTATGATGATGTCATAGTGGGAGAAGGAGAGAGAGGTATAACAATACTCGCATTTCATATAAAACTGTCTGTACATGAAACCGGCTAGAGAACATTAAGGTGCAAGTCTGATATGCTATTATATTTTATTATATGCTGACCTTTAAACTGAGGGCTTTGTCCTATAACTCATCTCTCAGTTCACCAACACAGTTAGACACAATGGCTGCAGTGCTACTATGCTGTACATTTGTGATGGCCATATTCCTAGTCCTCTTTACACTCACTGATGAATCATATCCTTGGATACTGAAACTTCTTCAGTTAGCCTAACTACTTCACTTTCACCTGCAGAAAGCAATCTATATCTTTTTCAGAGAAAACCATTACCCTTACTTTGGAGGTGATGATTTTCTGGCCAATCACTTTAGCCTTTCTACTTATCAGTGAACAACTCCAGTGCATGCCAGAGATCACAGTTACTTGAGATCAACAGCAGAACTTCATCTAAAATAACAAATCCATGACTCTCTCATCTAAACTGGATACTCAATAGATTACTTACCCTCAATGGAGTTTTATGTCTACTCTGTATATGTCTGACTAAATGCTATAAATACAGACAGAACTATCACTCCACATATACAAGAACTTAATGGCATACATCATCACATTCTAGGGCCCTGTAGTGATGTACACTTCCCAGGAGGCATTCTAGGTTATAGGGCCATATGCATTCTCTACATCCACAAAATACAAGTAAAGAGTTGACTGTCTCTTCCATAGTTGGTACAAGATCCCAGCTACTCTTTCTGAATTAGAGGTTCAGCTATTGGATGAACATTCCTGTTTTGCACTCTAGCATAGGCTTTCAAAGGGATTCAGAATTGTAATCAATCTAAAACTGGAAAAGACCCTGCTTTATCTAGATTTGAAAATGGGGACCACGATTCATTTTATCACTCCACAGATTTTGTCCTGCCTTCCACACAACATTCAACAGGCTTGCTAACCTTGACACCCAGCTAATAACCAGCATGTCCCTCTACTCTGTCATGGGAGAACTGTGGAACAAGTCTCCTGAACTGCTTCTGGCATGGTGTCTTTAGATGAGGACAGTCCAGTAGCTTCAGGAGTTTCTTTTACCGTCTGACAATACCAAAGTCAACATCAGTATTGTTCTGTTCCAGATTAGAACATTCTGGGTAATGTCTAATCTGTCCCCCAACTTCTCCCATGCTTGGGCTTTTATTTTAGTTACAGCCACAACTATTGCTTTCCTAGCTCCTTGGTACCTGCTTGTCAAATCTGGGGACCCTCCCCCATGAGCATTGCATGTAGAGCATCTTCCATCAACCTGCAGTTCCTAGGGTACTGCCATAGAAAATCTGATTACTGATTGCCTTTTGTCAACAGCTGCAGTCTCCTGCCTCAGATTCTGAGACCTTAAATAAAGCTATTTGAACTTCATGTCCTCAGTCTTCCCAGGTATATGGAGATGGAGGATGTTCTTCCAGAAGTAGAAGCTAAACTCACCCTACACAGCTGCATCTAATTAGTATTTCCAAGATAATATCACTAAACATTTGGATTTTAATCTCAAAAAATATGTGCCAGTGTAGAACTGTCACTTGTACCAGTAGTGGTCATTTATTTTCTGCTTTTTCCCCAGTGTTTGAAGACTCCGAGTGAAGGATGTAAGAAATATGGATTCTTATCATTATCCACTGACAGACTGGAAGATTTTCTTTGAATGTCCCTGTATTAGTATGTACGTTAACACCAGTTGCTTCATCTTGTTGTGGTACCATGGGTTGACTATGCATTTAATCAGCCCATATCAAACCAGAAGCAGGTCATCTATGAATGATTTGGCACTCAGTTCCCCACAAACGTGCACTTCACTGCTGGAGAGAGGTGGCCCCCCTCCGTCCATGCTCTGACCCAGTGATGAGCGGCACTCCTCACCGACCTTATGGCCAGCTATTCCTGGCCAACTGGATATTCATGGTGCTGCAGTATTGTTGCATTTAGGTAGCATTCTGACTTAGGGGAATTCAGTCATAAACCCACAGATGGTAACTTCACACCATTGGCTCCTAAGCCAAGCACATACACCAAATGTCTGAACCTGTGGTTCCTCTTGTACTGAGCAGGATTACTATCACAACAACATATCATCAGTAGGGTAAAACTAACTTGTCTCACAATGGTCTAATGGTCTAAACCACAGCTCATGTTCCCTATTAGTGGGTGAACAATCCAATGTTTGGTGAATTCTGCTTCACAATGATAGGAAGAGCTGACATTGAAGGATCAAAAAGAAACATCGCTATGAATGCTTGGCTGCCACAAGCCAGTTATCCCTGTTGACTACTTTTCTGACACCTGCTGCTTAAAACCCAAAAAGCAAGAAGGATCATGAGCCCTGCTTTCAAGGTCTGTAGTCATACTGAAAATCAAGACAAGTGAGCTTTTGCCCTTTTGCTCCATGGGAGGTTTCTGTCCTCCCTGAGCTCAACCTAGGACACCTGCATTACTCTTTCACTGGTGTACCACCCCAGTCAAACTCCCCACCTGACACTATCCTTGAAGCAGGTCGCACATATTAATGAGGTTGTTTTTTATCAATCAAGCATTTAGTTGATTTATTCAGTGGCTGAGTGTGTAGAGGTCAATTACAGTACAGTGTGCATAGGACTGCATTTTGAACATGGCTGTGCAGTTTTAGAGGAAGTATATATCTATATCTATCTCTCTATCTATAAGTAAGAGGATGTGGGGATAAAGCCCTATGTTGGGGGCTGTGTAAGGAGAATCATCCATGTGTAAATTGTTATGGTGTACAGTTGTTTCTTTTATGTGCTTAATAAGTAAGCAAGTGATATTCTGGTTAAAAATAAAGGATTAATGTTGTTGTTTTAGCTTTGTAAAGGCTGGTGATGTTTGATGCAATGGGTTGTTGGTGGAGCTGCAGATGCATTGTTTTCAATTGTTTAACGTTAACATGGATTTCATGTGTTAGCCTTCAATGAGTTTATATATGTGCATGGGAAGTCAAAGAATGGTCAATGTCATTGATTGTGCTGTTTAAAGATGATCAAGAAATGTTGTGGTCATGCCCTAACAATCACATCATCATTTGCCTAATGCTGTTGAAATTCATGAGAGGGCATTGAAAAGTAGAGATTTCCCAGTAAAGTTGTGGAAGATGTCTTAGTGGATGCAGAGGGGGAAACTGTATTTTGAATGCCTTCTAGGAGGAGGCTACATCAAATGGTTAATAGTGTGAGGAGTTCTTTTAAAGGATGTAAGAGTTTTAGAAGTCTATTGGAAGAACTGATGTCTCTTAGTGGAATAATAGATATGAAGAATTTTTAACTTACAATGAGTTATAGTTTTTGTCTTACAAGGAGTTGTCCTCAACTTGCAGTTGTTGGTGTTTCTATGAAGCAGAATCTGGTATATTTGGCTGCAGCTCCTTGTGGAATGTCAGTGGGACATTTTTGTTAAAGAGGAAAGTAATGAGACAATTGTATTCTGTATAGGTTATTGGGAGGAATCAATATATTAGCCTCCACCAGTGGCATAGAGGGCTAAAGCCTTGGTTCTCTTCTAGATGATTCAAGTTTCAGTAGTGGTTTGGGCAGTAGATGGCATCAGGAGGGAGGATGAGCATGCCTGTGCTATGGGGGTGCAGGGTGCAAACACAGGGGCACATTCATATAGGCTTATTTCCCTGGTGAAGACAAGAAAAACAACTGTACACTATCTCTTGTGGTTGTACAGGTTGTACAGGGCAGTTCTGATGAAGTAAACCGTTTGAGAAATGGTTCAACACTGATGCACATTGTACTCCAAACTCATTGGTTGTTGCTGGGTGGGCACACAGTGTGGGAATAACAAAAAAATCCTGAACCATCCCTGTTGGCTGCCTGACTGATGCAACCCCCAGGGATGGGAAAATGAATGCGCTGATAGACTGGGAGGGGGCTGATGACTCACTGACAGTGGGGCAAAGTAGAAAAAAAAGTATCAAGGCATGTTACATAATGTTCCATTAATATATTTGTAATAAGGTCAAAGTCATACAGAGCCTAGAAATCATATGGCATTATATTTATGAAATATTTGCATACTTTGGGCTGTTAAAATACTAATAAAAGTTGAGAACATGTAGATAAAAATATTTAATATAAAAGAGGAATCCAAAAAGAAACTACAAAACTGGTTTCACCCATACTAAGTCTCCATCAGTTGTATATCACTCTCCATTAGACATTCATTTAAATAGCAAGACAATCAAATCATGTGACCCAAATCAACCAATAACCATTGTACCCCTATTTTTTTTTTTGCAAAAACAGTAGATGAAGCCATATGTCTAATATTTATTCTAAAACACATTATACCACATATATAACATGGATAATAAAGAAATATTATTTAATCCTAGTCATACCTTATCTAAGTCATACAATCCTAAAATGCATTATTTAAGCTTGGCATGAAAAATCTCCCTATGTTAATGATACACTTTTTTTATTATTCATATAATTATGATTTGTCAGTGCATATAAATATATATTTTGTACTGGAATGCTTAATCTTATGTTTATGTAGGGCATTACCTATTCTTTTACACTCGTTGTCACTGAAAAGTTCTTGTATTCTAATATAAATGGATGTGATGTGATGTCTATCCTATATAAAATGCTCCACAAGAACACAGAACCAAATGTATCATCCTGTCCATATTACATATTGTATTTTATTGGATATTGTAAATTTTATTGCTGTTCCTACAACAAAAAGTGTTTATCTGGTGTATGGATATATGCACACTACAATGACCACATAGCTGGAAACCCACCAGGCTCTGAGATATCTAAGCATCTGTGGTTAAAACTTTCCTATATTTGTTCCTGCCTAGCATGTGGGCCAAAATGTCTGTAATGTCTCATTGAATTCCCTAGAATTGCTTCCATAAGTAGTTATAAATCTTGGACTAACATCATTCAACTTTACCAATATTATATAACAATAGATCATTAATGACAGATTCTTATCTATATATATATATATATATATATATATATATATATATATATATATATATATATATATATATATATATATATAAATGGGTCTACTTTAGTAGACTGAAGTTTCACTTACCTGACTCCAACTTGACCAAGACAAAAGCACGGACAACCTCAGAAGGCTGACATCTGGAAACAGTGGCTATGAACGAAGTATACATGGCAAACTCAGCACAAACTATTTTTATAGCAGTAGTATTCTTTATATTCTAGGTCTTAACACCAACTTTTCACGCGAGGTAAGTAACTGCTTGGCCATCCCGAATAAAAAAACTAAATGAAACAAAAGTAAACCCACCAATGTGGGGGGATTTGTCCCCCACACCACCCTAACTAAATATACCAACTCCAAGACTGCACTACAGTGTGGAGATAAGGAGCAAAGTTCAACAGGATAGCCAAATGATTACTTATCTTGCATGAAAAGCCAGTGTTCTGGATGTCGGTCTTCTGAACTTGTCAGTCCTTTCATCTCAGAAATTCCAGTGTTGGGTAAATAAAACTTCAGTCTACTGAAGTAAACCCATCTATATATATATATATATATATATATATATATATGGGTCTACCTGAGATGGTCGACAAGCCATTTGATCGACTTTCATTTGGTCGACAATTCATTTGGTCGACAGGCAGATTTGCCCCCCTCCCCAATGTTGTGAGACCCTGGAGTTGATATATGTAGTTAGGGGGTGTGTGGAGGGCACAGCCCCCCACATAAAACTGCTTGTCGACCAAATGAACTGTCGACCAAATGAGTGTCGATCATATGGCCTGTCGACCATGTGATAGGGATCCATATATATATATATATATATATATATATATATATATATATATATATATGGGTCTACTGCTTTTAATCGAATACCACTTATTCGAAAAAGAGCAGTAGACTGCTCAGTTACGCGAAAGTGCACTTTCATGAAAATTGCTTCTGCGAATGTATCGCACCACAGTGGAGTACAGTAGGAAAACGTTCTATGTCCTCCACTGTGATGCGGTAGTCACAGACCTTAGGGTTAGGACATGGGTCATGGTAAGGGGATAGCCCTACTAGCCATCCCCTTACCATGACCCGTGCCCTAACCCTAAGGTTCGTGACTACCGCACCACAGTGGAGGACAGGCTATGTCCTCCACTGTGGTGCGGTAATCATGGACCTTAGGGTTAAGGCATGAGTCATGGTAAGGGGATAGCCCTACTAGATATCCCCTTACCATGACCCATGCCCTAACCCTAAGGTCCATGACTACTGCATGAAACTGCATTACGTAGCCCATTCGCTGAAGCGGGTTTCGCAAAAATGCACTTTTGATTAAGAGCACTTTTGCGTAACCCAGGGTCTATTGTGTAATTTCGTAGAAGTGTATTTTCGAAGTTACACAGTAGACCCATATATATATATATATATATATACACACACACACACACACACACACACACACACACACACACACACACACACACACATATTTATATATATATATATCAATGTATGTATGTGTGTATATACAAGGTAAATATATATATATATATATATATATATATATATATATATATATATATATATATATATATATATATATATATATATATATATGGGATGGTGTACTAAATAACAAATATCATACATTTGGTTTCATTTATTGTTTTTGTATTAAAAAACTAGGGAGTAGGATGATAATTGGTTGATTTGAGTCACATGATTTGGACTGAACTGCTATTTAAAGGAATGTCTAATGGAGTGATTCATGACTGTTGAAAGCTTAATACAGCCAAAACCTGTTTTGCAGTTCATTGTTGGTTTCTTCCCTTATATTATACATTTTTATTTATACGGGTTCCATTGAGTGTTAGCTTCTTTTGTAATTGTTTGATGTATTTACCAAGTACAGAAGAAATGCTTGGTATCGAGCACTACTTGATTTTGAACATTGGCAACGCCAAGTAATGTTTTGTATGGCTTTGGGCTGGCTACTATTAAGAATCTGACGTATAGCTGGCCTTTCACAGCTTTGTCATTATCATTTTTTTCAGAATATTTGACAACTTTAAATCTGTCATTTGTCAGAGTTGTAAAGGAATGGTTTGTGATTGTATTGATGAGAAAACTGATGTGCTGGATATCTCTTCCAGTTGTTGATATTTCATCTGTCTATTCTGCTATGAAGCATGAATTGCCTAAATGTTTTTCAGAGTTTCTGTATTATTTTGAACAGTATTATGTGTCTGAGAAAGTGTGGCGTGGGAAGACTCAGCTGGCTTCTAGTAGTCTATTTCATTCTTTGTTTTCTCCAAGTATTTAGATTATTTCAGATTTACAGACTGGTGATTGCCTTAGTTTAAAATATTGTAGAAGATTGGTATTGCAGCATAATGTGCTTGCTGGTTTAATGTATTCTTCATTTAAATTCAGATACACAAGCTCTTGAATAGGAATAAACAAGAGTAGATGATTGTCATTTACAGGCTGCTCCTAGGTGTCTATTTATGCCATCTCATTAAGTTTGGGAGTGTAAAGAGGTAAAAATTATATTTGTTACAGAGCATAGATTGTCTTATGATGTTACAGAATTTCTGAAGATGGTATCTCCCACAATGAATGGATAACTGTTCTTTCTGGCTATTTTTTAGAGGCATGTACTCGTAGTGAAAGTTCATTGATGAAGAAATCATATTTAAAGTTCTCTGATTAATAAAGCCTGTTGTTTGAAGTCTTCAATGGTTTATGATTCAGTAATTTGTGCAGTTATTTGCTTGTGATGTTCATATATTTTTTTGATTGCAGATCAATTCTTTATTGCCTAAGAATGCAAAGCCAAATAAAGTTTTAGAAGTGCTGGTCATTCCTTTTGGATTTGCATTGCATCTCTGCACCATGCACTTGTTTCATGACCAGTGCAACTTTTTGATCGGGCAATGCTTTGTGTGTATGTATATATATATGAGATATAGATATATGGGTGTTATGTGGTTTATTGCAGCATGCATTTTATCACCTGCTGAAGCGCTGATGTTTTTTGTTGGTGGTATAGCTGGTCAAATTATGCAACAGTTTGGAATTCATTAGACTGAACGTTACGTAATTCAAGTGCTTTTCCCCTTTCTTTGAGTTTGCGTGACCCTGGACTTAGTATATTTAATTCCTGTGGGTGTGGGGGTGCAGCATCCCATGTAAAAGTTGTTTTTTTATTTAAAGTAATCATAAATGTAACCTTTTGGTTTTCATTTGCGATTACTTTTTTCAATGATTTTAGTGGCAATTAATGGTAATTGCCAATGAGTTTGTTTGATGTTTTTTGTTATAATCATGGCCTCATACACAAATATGCATAGTGGCTGTTTCACACATAAAGCTGTTGTATATAGACTAGATAATATGGTACGAAGTGGATGGCTGCACATTTAGTCAACACATTTTGGTAGTGAAAACATGTAAATAGCACAGTCTAATGTGAATCACATAGAGAAATGCAGTTAAAGAAGGGCTGGAAGCCTGCAATTACAGAGATATTTGCCTCTCACAGAAGAAGGATTTTGAGCCTAGAGTGGGAGACTCTAAGTGGGCTGTGATCAGAGGAAGCTGTGGATATGTGGAATACTAGAGAAGAAAGTTCTATGGATATACTAAAGGAGTAACAAGTAAACCATTGAATGTACTCTATTAGTGTATCGTTTCAATGCCTATCACATGCTCAGGCCCACCACATTAGACAAAGGCACTAAAGACAGCAATGTTTCCATATTTTTAAAGAAAAAAAAAAACTTTCTCTTCAGACTAGTTAGACAAGATAATGAATGTGGAACTCCACCACATCAGTCTTATTAGTAACAAAACCCTTATATTATAGCTAACTATAAAACCCTCCTCTACGTCACCTTTGGTTCATATCTCCCAGCTAATTAGTATGGCGTCCCAATGTATTAAGCCAAACAATGTTCTCCTCAGAAATGTCAGCTACCCCTCCATATACTGTGAGACTTGTACATCCTCAAACATGCATGCCCAGAGATTTATGAATTTAATCAGTACAAACTCCACAGACTAGTTAGTCTACACTCCAATTAGGGGTGATAGAATTCTGGATTTGGTCTTTACCCATATGGAGCAGTTTTACTCCTCACCAAATGTAATTTCCTCCCTGGACAAATTAGACCACAAGTCAATCACATTAACTATAAGCTCAAAGCCTTAAGCATCTTCCAATACCTTGGTATTCAGAGATTATGTGAAGGTCAATCTACTAAAACTAACTGATGACCTGGCAAAATACAAAAGCCCATTCCAGCTTGATGACTCCACTGCTTATGTGGAATCCTTCACTGCCAAATGTTATACAGACATAAATAGATGCATAGATGCATTTTCCCCCCTCAGAAATAAATATAATGCCAGATTCAAACATAAATCCTTTTGGTGAAACCCCATATTAATAACCTCTGTAATAAATAATATAATTATCAAGATGCCAAAAATATTCTTGCTATACTAAACAAGAAACTCTGGACCCTTATCAAGTCAACCAAAGCCAGATATGACGTAAGAATAGCCACCATGGTGAAGGATAACCAGAGCCTTCTTTAATTATCATAAACATTAGAAACAACATCTGACACTGTGCAGAGCTAATAGCAAATGATATCACATACTCAGACCTAGGAGGCATAGCCAGTCTACTATGGTAAATTTAGCTCAAACTTCATCCCCCTCTCCTCTCAAATATTCTCAGATTATGTACCCACATATACACCTTCCATTCACCTAAGAATAAGTTTTTAGGGCATTATCTAAGGCTAAGAACACTACATGTGTGGAACCAGAGAACATATTTGGCTACCTACTAGTCAGCCTAAAGCATGACTTGTCTGATCACCTACAGAAGCTATTCAATATCAGCCTCAAAACAGGCTTTGGAGAAAGGTGGGTCGTCAACAGACCAGTAATTATAGACCCATAAGTTTGAAAAATCTCATCTGTAAAGCTATAGAAAGTATCATTATGGAATTAATCCAGTTCAGATTTGTCAAGGGTAGGTCCTGCCTACGTAATCTGGATAACTTCAATGGGTGAGGCAAAACAGTGCACACTTCATATCTAGGCCTTGCTAAAGCATTTGACACCATCCTACATTCAGGTATTATAGATAAATTCTCTCAGCTAAATGTCAATCCTTAAGTAATTCATTAGAAAGCAAATTGGTTCAGAAATAGAACTCAGGAAGTTAGTGTGGATGACTATACTTCCCCCAAAAGATCTGTCACTAGTGGTGTACTCCAGGGTACTCCAATTCTCTTTGGCATTTATTTCTTGGATGTCAAAGCTAAAGTTATGGGTTAGCAGCTGATCAAGATTACAGATGACCATAAACTTGGTACCATCATAAACTCTTTAGAGAGCACCAAGATCCTCCAAGAAGGCCTATCCCGAACAAATAGCTGGTGTCAATACCATGAACTAAAACTAAATGCTAAGAAGTACATAATCTCAGCCTTCAACAAGCATGACTCCTCTTGTAGCTATCACATTGATACTACACTCCTGAAAAAATGATCTTGTACTTAGGGATCTGGGAACCTATGTTGACAATGAGCTATCCTTTGATCATCATATATCCACTGTTGTAAGAAGTCTTTTTTTATTGCACAACTGCTATCTAAAGGCATTGCATCTAAATTCAGTGATGAAATTGTTCTACTGTACTTGAAACTCATTAAGCTAGTCATTGAGTATAATGCCCCTTTTGTATGCCCCTGTGCAAAATTTGTCACAGCCAGAATGACTACAACATTTTCTCACTAAAAAAAAAAAATAAATAACTATACAGACCATCTCAGAACTTTGACCATCTTCTCAGTATCACATAGGTTACTGAGAGGTGACTTTTGCTGTGCATATAGAGCTTCAAAGACCCCATTCTGTCTGACCTGTTACACATTCACAAGTCCAGTTGCATCATAACCACCCATTCAAGGGATCCCAGTCTCTTTTGTAAAATAAATAGAACATGTTGGAGGGACAGATTTGTATCACAGAGAATCCCACATCTGTGGAACCATTTCACAGAGAGCAAAATATTTTTCTTATTCTGTTCAAATGCAAGTTAGATGAATCATGGGTAAATGCAAATTCACACCTGTTATAGAACCCGTCTCTCATATATCTATGAGGGAGAGACTTGTAAATGTCCGAAAATATGCCTGCTCAGCCCATCTCTGGGTAATTTGTATGCAAAAATATAAGGGCTAAAAACTACTATGGGATTGTAAGGCAGGGCTTATTAAGATCCTCACTGATCAATAGCCTAGTAAATACCTATGAATCTATGTGGGACATCGCTAAGGACTGTTTAACTAGTAATAAAAATGCTGTATCTAATCAACATATTGGCAATGAAAATGTAAACACTTTACCTGTAAAAAATGTGATTTCTATCCAATATGCTGATAATGAAAGTGTATCAATGGAGTATGACAATGTAACTGTTAAAAGTGTATAGTCAGAATATCGCTTCTATGCCACTACCAGTTTAGCCAAATGCACTATATTGATGGATGGAATATAATTAAAAGGGTTACCAGATTCCAGGAGTACAGTCTCACTTATTAAGTATCAATATACAGTGTCAATGGATCAACAAGTAGCACACTCACCTTTGTTGCTGGAAGACCATGTCATCCTATGACAATAATGCTCTATTTTCAGTTTCTTCTTGCAGTAACTCTACCAAATGACTCTTTTCAAATCCACCTGGTGATAGTTAAGTAATACAAATATTCTGCTGCACATTTTCTTGCGAAGCAGCTAAACGCTACTCATTTGTAACATACAACCATTTAATATACTACAATGAATTTCTAGAAGCTGTTCTTGCTTTGCTGCCATATTTTCTCCATTTTCATCTGTATTTTCAGCAATTGAAATAACAATGCCTTCTCTTTGCTCCTTGCTCACCACTAGGGGTGCCACCTTTCACTGTGGCAAAAAATGGACTTAGTCCACAACCTCTTCCATTCATATAGCCCCACCCACATCCCACCCAGTTTCTGCCCATTTTGTGACATCGCTATCACATCATCTGAGGGGAATGCCCTCTTCTTCCATTTGTGATGCCTTTTTTTCTGCAGATTTACTGTGTGTGTTTTTTTTTTTTACAAAAAGCACAGTAAATCCACAGATTTAACAAACTTTGATAGTCTGCTTCTTTTTCTGAAACAGAATACCAGAGTTTCAAAGTGTTTTCCGGACTACCGGACAATCAGTTAGATTTCCGGATAGTCTGGAAAAACAATGGATAGGTGGCAACGCTACTCCCCACCATTGTTCCTTCTTCCCAGAAGCCACTGCTATAGAAAAGGAAATGCATCACTTCCTATTGACATGAAAAGACCACGAGAAGTTCCCCATTGCCCTGGACAAATTTCTTTTAGTAGTATAAGTACCACCTTGGGTTTCCCCTAAAAAGAAGCCATTAACCTAGTGGGTCTTACCTGGTCAACAAAGGAAGAATAAGATAGACAGATAGACAGATAGATGGATAGATAAATGTTTGCAAACATAAAACAAATTATGAAAGCAAAGTGAATCTAATGTGTATCCACAGAGAGAAGCCAGAGTATCCTATAACACATGTAAAAATTCAAACCCTGTTGGGTAAAATACTACACCTTGTGTGATTTGTACCTATTTTAGTCCATGATGTCAAAAGTCAAATTGTAAGTCAGTATAAAGCTCTATGGAAGCTATGATGAGCACAGTTAGCTACACTGTAGCAATACTTTACCCATAGAAAAAAAATGAGGTTAAATAGTAGCCTGACACATTGTTAGGAATATATTAGTGCTGAATATACCCAAGTAAAAATGCAGGGGAGGGAGACAGTAGGAGTTGAGGATGTATGGATGGATGGATGGAGACAGCAGCAGCCTGGCACACTGTTAAAAAGGGTCTATATTAGAACATCGAAGTTTCAGGTCTTCGAATGTTCTAATATAGACACCTAATAAGCGAAAGCTGAAAATAGCGAAGTTTTAGATAACCAAATTCTTTCCTAGGGAAAGAATTTGGTTGTCCGTTCCTGTTGCTTTGCTATTTTTTGCTCTGTGGTGGAAAGTTACGGTCTGGTTCAGGTAAGTTTGCGATTGTGTGGATGTGAGGGTTAGGGTGGGATAGGTGAGTTAGGGTTAGGGCGCGGGTCAGGTAAGTGTGCAAATGTGTGGACGTGAGGGTTAGGGTGGGATAGGTGAGTTAGGGTTAGGGCGTGGGTGAGGTGTGTGTGCGATAGTGACGGACCATAGGGTTAGGGTTTGAGTTAAGGTAAGTGGGTAGATAGTGGTGTATGTACAGTTTAGTGTAGGTTTAGATGTAAGATTTTAGGTGTATGTGTGTGGATTGCTGTTTGTTTAGTGTGTTTGTATTGTGTGTATGTGTTTTGGAACAGCAAACTTTTTCCCTAGGAAAAAATTCGATGTTCTAAAATTTCAGTCTTATCTGTTTTCGGTTACTAGGTGTCGATATTAGAACATTCGAAGACCTGAAACTTTGATGCTCTAATATAGACCTGCTAAAAATATAGTGTTGATAAAGATAAAGGAGCAGGTGTAGAAACTTGAAAATAAACTAAAATCTTGCTATAGCTGTAAGGGTTGAAGAATCCTTGTTTTATCAGAAGCCTTAAACTGATCAGAAAACCCTAGTTGTTAAAATGTCAGTGAGTAAACTGAAAGGGAAGAATCCCTAAGGAATCATGTGGAACCTTGTCAGACTTCATGTAATGGACACTGTCTATGTGGTGATAGATGGGGAGAGACCTAGCAATAAACAGTATGCCTGTCCCGAAGTTGTAGCTGTTATGCTAAGCATCTGAGTTGCACACTTTCTTTCCACACTGGCATTTTCAAATGTCTGGTTTTTAGCCAATAAGAAATGTACTTCCCTTTCTAGGCACAAGTGGATATTTAAGCAGTATATCTAACATCTGTAACTTAATAGCTCCTGATGAAGGGCTTCTGCTAGCCTGAAAGCTCAACTAACTGCAAAACATATGCTGGTTCAATGAAAGGTATTATTTTGGATTTATTTTCCAGTATCTTTGTGTTTCCTGTTATTGGACAAACTCAGCATTTCTTAATTATTACAATCATCTTGATTTGAGTTCATGAATGCTGATATTCTGCTAACATTACACTTTAGTAAAACAAGTTATTGGAAGCAGAATTATTCAGCACAAGTATTTTACTACAGCAAAAAATGGATCAACATCTTATCTCTTTGGCCCTGTACTCAGCATTACTGCTCTAGTTTTTTCCAGAATGATGCTTTTTCTTGAATTCCTTATAGTTTATGCAGCCTGTATGCCATCTAACTGTAGTAATAACAGCAGACTATTACTAAGTGAGTAGAGTGGACCTTTAGGTTACTACATTTATTTTGTTTTCTAAACTGACAATCACAATTTGAATGTTTATATATAGTGCTTGAGTTCTGATGCAGGCATGCACGAGACAGTGTGTGTGTGTGTGTGTGTGTGTGTGTGTGTGTGTGTGTGTGTGTGTATACATACATATTTGTTTTGGGGCATGTGTTATGATAGCAAATATCTGACTGCATATGTAAGCATGTATACAAATAAAAACAAGCAAATTCAAGAGCAAACTGAGTTTAGATTAGGCACAATCTAAATTCAAATATGCATATGGATGTCTGTATATGAGTGCATCTGTATATTTATGTATGTGTTTTAATTTATGTGTAATTTGTGGTGGAACATTCAAACAAGAGAAACAGTATTTAATAACTTCTTAGGTGAGCTATAGAAGGTACAACAGACAAACAATGTTATCTTAATATCTAAAACAAACTATTACCTTTGATTGAAGTGAAGCTTGCAAAGGTAGGATTCATCAAATTCTTAACATTAAAGCTACCAGTGTGTAAAGCCCCCCCCCACACACACACACAATATAACTATAACCAAGTTTGAGGCCATAACACCTTGGATTAGGTTATATTTTTGTATGATGCTTTTAGTGACCCAAAATATTCCTCGAACAATATTGAGACAAAGTTGACAAGCCACTTTCACCTCAGACATCATGTATAGTCACTGTACAGTAACAGCTTCTAACAGTCCAGGCATGTATAAAGACACACAGCATATGCACATACAGTAGTTGTCAGATGGATATTGTAAGAATTGAAACGAAAAAGGAATTCTGGAAATTAAGCATCATTGGTTTAATCTTTTCAACAGCTGTACC
The DNA here is from genome assembly GCF_019279795.1 of Protopterus annectens. NCBI lineage: Eukaryota > Metazoa > Chordata > Ceratodontiformes > Protopteridae > Protopterus > Protopterus annectens. The sequence goes on along the minus strand of NC_056733.1, from coordinate 413,922,903 downwards.
ATATACTTTGCTCTTGAAGTTAGTCATCACTTATAAATTCTGAAAGTGTTAGCCACAGTGTTACCGACAATGTATAATAGAAAAAATAATCTCCATATGTGTGATAAAATCTTTGCATGTCTATGTGATTGTGTGACTATGACCACAGTTATTTATAGGCAAATATGTGTATGCTTGTGTTAATATGAACAGATGTATTTGTAAGTGTGTTGCAAAATGTGCATGCATAGGTTTTGCACAGAGTTTTAGAAATGATCTTGTGTAATGCCTAAAGAGAGACACTCAAATCTTGAGCTGGTAATATAAATGTTAAGCATGATAAAAAGCTTGTCTACTTACATACATCTTCAGAAGAGTTCGTGCTTCATTTCTAGAGAGTATTGCTAGATTAAGGACCTGAGAAACAGACTCTTTAGCACACACGAAACATGGTCTTGAATTTGCCTTCACAGACACAGTGTGCATGGAGAAAAGCATAAGCAAATAGGAAATACCTGTAACAAGGAAAATAAGGAAAACACAGAAATTAATTAAGCTGGACTCGATTACTTGGCAATGCAGTCCTTCATCATACTATATATATATAGATATAGAGAGAGAGAGAGAAAGAGAGAGATATCTGCAACATATTTCATATGCATGTTTTATCCTATGATTTGCTTGTCCTAGGATATTTTTATTACTAGAACTAATGGATTTTAAGTCATGCTTCCTTTAAAAATACTTTGTTTTGTCTTATTTCCTGTCGATCTTACCTTCTCCAAAGAATATATATACTCATGTCTTTTAGCCAGCATTTTAGTTATTGTATTATGGATTCTCAGTAAAATCTTTCCTGCACTCAGATAAATCTTTTCCCATCCTGTCCATGTCTTTAGGCAAGTCAGGCTTCTTGTACAGTTTAGTTAGTGTAAGGCCATACTATTGACTTGTGTAGTAGAGTTGTGACAATTATTAGCTCCTTTTCGTTGCAGGCAGTGCCCCTACCTGTGTTTCACAACAGCCCATATGTTTCCCTTTATGACCTGAGTTAAGGTGTCTGGGGTCCAAATTTTATGGCCCTCTCAGTCTTGCCTTTCAGCTATCCCATCATCCCATTCCACCCCCCATGCAACATGACTTTTACCGTTCCACATTTCCGGTGGGGGGGGGGGCGACAAGTCCTGTCTTTCCAGGGAGGATTTTCATTTTGGGAGTTTTACAACTTTCCATGTCATGGTAGTAAAGAATGAGAAATAGGAGCTGGTGTGCCGACATCTGTATCTGGATCTGCTTTCTTTTCTTGTTTGCTTAATTACTTGTCTTCTGGACCTGGTGGAAATCAGTACACTACAGAGGCAAGTCCTGCAGTGCTTGGGTGCTCAGATACATGCTTCCATGTGCACACTCAGGCATGGCTACAGTGCTGAGATTGTTTAGGAGACTGAACTGCTGTATATGGCTGTCCATGCCATCTCATGACCCATCACCTGCCTTCCATCAGGCTGCTTTAAAGTAGCAGAACACAGTCATCATGCTCTCCCTGCTACAGGAAATATTTAACTGGATACTTTATCCTGTCCATTTGTGATGTTTTGTCCAGCACCCAGACCCATTTGTTTGAGCTGAGTTGAATTTTTGACTGTCTGTACCTCAACACTAGTTGACAGTGCATTTATTTACTAACCAGTCTGGTACTTATTTTACCTACAAGGTAAGGGAGCATGTCAATCCATCTAAGGCAATTTCAGCAAATGCAAAGAAGCCAAAGTTAGTTCACTGAAACTGCCTTCTACAAAAGTGAAAATTATTTTTTCTGCACTATTCATTGAAACTGCCTTCTACAAAAGTGGAAATTATTTTTTTCTGCACTGTTGTGTGACCTTGGAGTTGGTATATATATATATATATATATATATATATATATATATATATATATATATATATATATATATATATATATATGAAGGTGATTTCCGCTAACTAGTATTGGTTTATTTACATTTGTCAAAACTGCCTTCGATGGATCGACATGAATCCCAAGGTAACATGTTAATTTCCTTGAAAAAATGTCTACATTTTCCCTTTTTTTGGCAACCAAGCCAGAACAGTTATATGTCTGTTAGTGGAGTTCAGAATTTTCTATGCCCCATTATATTCCTGGAACACTAATAATGGAGGAATCTGAGAATGAAGAGACATTGGTACCTGCATATCATTGTTTCACTTTCTAAACAATTCCTTGCTAAAAGTTTATTCATAAATAATAAAGAACAATTATGCATCATTGTTATTCATATATACAAAATATAAGAAGTAAAGATATTTGCACAGTCCTGACTTTTGCAATATCCATCCAGAACAATGGTGTTTATTGATATTCTGTTGGGCGCACACTACTTTAGGTTGTCCCTTGTATGTCCAGCTATAAATGCTCCTCCCCTGTTCTGATCTACCCAAGGTCTACCACTATCCCAGAAACTCCTCAAAGGATTGGACATAAGATTCTGAAAAGTGTGACCTTTTTTCGCCCTTTTGCTAGACTACCTACAGGGGATTCATTTAGACCTCACTATCATTTAAGAGGAATGGTTCAAGGACTTTTTACTAAGAGCTGCTTTTTAAAGCAATCTGTAGAACTGATGTGAAAACCCATTAAAGACAATTTCTCTAAAAAAGGAGGTCAGCTGAGAGACAACTGTACTATATCCCACATGTTGTAGAATGCATATTTTTCTGTATCAGTTCTGAAACTACATTTGACTAAATTCATAGCTCCCAGTCTTATATATATATATATATATATATATATATATATATATATATATATATATACATATATATATATGTGTGTGTGTGTCTGTGATACACTTATATATATATATATATATATATATATATATATATATATATATATATGTATGGATCTACTTTGTTTGTTCGAAAATACATTACATCTAACAAACAAATTAGATGCCCACTTCAGCAAAAGTACATTTCAACAAAAGTGCACTTTCACTGAAGCCTAGTCACCGGATCGGCTGACTAAAACAAAAACAACACAGAAAACATGGTTTGAGGGGGGCAAGCCCCACTGCACCCCCCACCCCCCCTACTTAAATATATCAACTCTGAGATTGCACTTCAGCGAGGAAAGGGAATATTCCCATTCTGCACTGCATTGTGATCTCCGTACTTTGTTTTCAAAGTTTTGGTACCTCGAACAACTGGTCTCGACCAAGTGGGTTTCGAACTACTGAACACACACACACAAACACACACACATATAGTTACACATACAAGTATATGTCCGTAGGTATATGTCTCTCCATCAACACACACACACACACACACACACACACACACACACACACACACACACACACACACACACACACACACACACACACACACACACACACACACACACACGCGCGCACACACACACACGCACACACACACGCACACACACACGCACACACACATAGAGAGAGTGAGAGAGAGAGATAAACACCTACACTGATGCAGTAAAAGGATACAAATCCAGGTGCTCCTAGAAAACACACAAAATTCATGCTTCACCTAGAGCTGAATGATTTAATCAATAAGTGCGTCCAAGTTCCTTTTCAGTTCCTTTTCAGTTCCTGCTTCACAACAGACCCAGGGTTTTGCTGTATGCAACTTACTAAAAATAAAACAAGCATTGCCAGTGTCAAATGTTAAGCTTGAATTTGAATAGACTATGAGTAGTACATTTAAAGGTATATTTTAAAAAAATGAAGCATATATAGCAGCTAGCCAGGAAAAATTAAGAAGTAATCTCCAGTGCATTCTGAGTGTTATGTTCCACAAAACTTAAAGGGTAATAGATTATTTATTGTCTGGAGCTAGTTTCAGTACTGAAAGCTATAAGTAACTGTGCTGTTTAGTAATTTGCTAGATGTTGAATAGTGCACCATATTGTATGTATACATGTTAATCCTCTTTTAACCTTTTAACATGGTATTAATAGAAACATAGCACTGTAGATAAACATTGTTTTCTCTTATTTTTTTTTAATTAGCTTTAAGTATACAGTAATAGAAAACAAACCATATTAACATTTTAAATTTTTTGTATGCATTATACATACATGTTTAATTTTTAGCAGTTATCATTCACTTCTATATTGTGTAAATTGATTATTTCCTGCCTTCCCTTAAATGTCACATTATTCTGCCTGTACTGTTCTCACAAATTCCATTTATTTCTATGTAACTTGCCCCTTTCCTTTTCTAAAGATCTTACCTCCAATGCTTTTATTTCCTTTACAGTATTCAGTACTCCATTCAGTATCGTAGCAAGGGTGGGCTGATGGGGGCAACTGCCCCAGGCACAAAGTGTTGGTGAGGTCCTGTAGTACTTACTGCGTGTAGGGTATAAACTGTAGCAACTGCTTGCTGCATTGTGGGGTGACATGGTGGCACAGGGGTGGCACAGTGGTACAATGGATAGTATTGTTGCCTCACAGCAAGAAGTTCTCCAATTTGATTCTCAGCTGGGATGCCCTCTGTGTGAAGTCTACAAGTCCTCCCTGTGTTTGTGTGCATTTCCTCCATGTGCTCTGGTTTCCTCCCACATTCCAAAGACATGCAGTAGGTGGATGGGACATTCTAAATTGGTCATATGTGTGAGTGTGCATACAAGTGTGTGCAATATGGAAGAACTACAGCAGCAGGGCTAGCCAACTGGCAGTGTAAACGTTTGCTCTAGATGAAGTGACATCCTGACCCCATGTGCAGGGGTTGTGGATGGCATCTGCTGTAGTTTAAAAGAAAAAACTTTTTTTTTCACTAAAATTACAAAAATGAATGAGGGTTGGGGAGGACAAAGAAACAGGGCCTGACTGACTGAGGCAGGAGAAGGGGGGTGTCATAGATCTGGCCACCTGCTTGGTGTGCCAGTAGAAGAAGCAGAGGTCTGTTTGTTTTTTTTTTTTCTCTTCACTTCAAGACCTGGGGTGGAGGTTGTCATTTCAACTGTACATATTTTAGCAGAATATCCACATTTTTGCTTCATATTTTTGGTCCATTTTTCATAAAATTGTGTTTTTCTAGCAAATCATTGAAGATTTAATACAGTAAATAATGACAGACATTTGAGTTTCAGACTTCTTACCCTTCAGAAAATTCATGTTAATGCAAATTATGTTATTCTATCTACTTTCTAAGTTTGTAAGAACAATATTTAAAAACTGTATTATTTATGGCTTTGTCCTAATTTCTTGCTGTAAGAGGCTGAGAGGTACAGGGGTGGGAGCAATCTGCAGGAAGCAAGCCAGCTGACATCCTGTAGTTTCCAGAAGTCCTTTTTAATGCTCTTTTGAGGGGTTGGGGTGGTAAATCCTGATATCAGCACAGGAAGCTGGTTGACCAGCTATGCTTCTGAATTCATTTACAGTTAGCTGAAGTTTTGATTTGCATTTCCTAGTAAGTTTTTGTTGGTAGCCAATCACTCATTCAAGCCTAAAACACCATTTTTGCATATTTGTGATGACCAGACCTTTTTGGGTCTGACTTCTTTAACTAAGCAATTTGCCAGCTAATAAAGTCAGTATTAAAAAGTGAAAAGAATTATTAACACACTGGTACTATGATTGTTAATCTAGGGTGTGCTGCAGTAGAGAAATTAATCACTTTGTCACGTATTCATATCTTCATATTTCTGTTTATGTTCTCATAACAGAGAATAACCCAGCCACTGGGGCTGTACAAGGCAATGCATTTCATTGTGCCAGTCCCAAGCCCGGATAAATGAGGAGGGCTGCATCAGGAAGGGCATCCTGAGTAAAATTTTGCCAAATCATGCATGCAGACAACAGTACAGATATACATACCGGATTGGTCGAGGCCCGGGTTAACAATGACCGCCACCAGTACTGTTGGCCAACAGGGTGCTGGCGGAAATTGGGCTACTGTTGGCTGAAGGAGGAGAAGAGGGGGAAGGCATGCCTGAAGGCAGGTAAAGGCTAGGACTGTGATAGTGAGGGTTGGAACTTTGAATTTTGGCAGTATGACTGGTATAGGGAGAGAGCTAGCTGATATGATGGACCAAAGGAAAGTTGGTATATTGTGTGTGCAAGAGACCAGATGGAAGGGGAGCAAGGCAAAGTGTATCGGAGGAGGGTTCAAATTGTTTTATCATGCTGTGGATGGGAGGAGAAATGGCGTAGGGGTTATCCTGAAGGAACAGTATGCTAAGAGTATTTTGGAGGTGAAAAGAGTGTCAGATAGAGTGATGTTTATGAAGCTGGAAATTGATGGTGTAATGATGAATGTTGTTAGTGCATATGCTCCTCAAGTTGTATGTGTGATGGAGGAAAAAGAAAAATTTTGGAGTGAGTTGGATGAAGTGGTGATGACTGTACCCAAGGGTGAGAGACTGGTGATTGGAGCAGATTTTAATAGGCATGTTGGTGAAGGGAACAAAGGGGATGAGGAGGTGATGGGTAGGTATGGTGTTAAGCAAAGGAATGCAGAAGGTCAGATGGTAGTGGAGTTTGCGAAAAGGATGGTCATGGCTGTGATGAATACATATTTTAACAAAAGGGAGGAGCATAGGGTGACATACAAGAGTGAAGGAAGATGCACACAGATGGATTATATTTTATGTAGATGGGCCAGTCTGAAGGAGATTGGAGACTGTAAAGTGGTGACTGGGGAAAGTGTAGTTAGGCAGCATAGGATGGTGGTTTGTAGGATGACACTGGTGATCAAGAAGAGGAGGATGAATGTGAGGGCAGCACCAAGGATCAAATGGTGGAAACTGAAAAAGGGTAATTGTGAGGTGGAGTTCAGGGAAGAGTTAAGACAGGCACTGGGTGGCAGTGAAGAGTTATCGAATAGCTGGGTAACTACAGCAGAGCTAGTAAGAGAGATGGCTAGAAAGGTGCTTGTTGTGACATGTGGAAAGAGAAAGGAGGACAAGGAGAACTGGTGGTGGAATGAAGAAGTACAGGAGAGTATACAGAGAAAGAGGTTGGTGAAGAAGAAGTAGGATTGTCAGACAGATGCAGAAAGTAGACAGGAGTATAAGGAGATGAGGCGTATGGCAAAGAGAGAGGTGGCAAAGGCTAAAGATATGGCATATGAAGAATTGTATGAAAGGTTGGACACTAAGGAGGGAGAAAAGGACCTGTACCGATTGGCTAGACAGAGGGACCAAGCTAGTAAAGATGTGCAGCAGGTAAGGGTGATAAAGGATAATGAGGGAAACTTACTTACACACGAGGAGAGTGTGTTGAGCAGATGGAAAGAGTACTTTTAGGGGCGGATGAATGAAGAGAATGAGAGGAAGAGAAGGTTGGATGATGTGCAGATAGTGAATCATGAAGTGCAGTGGATTAGCAAGGAGGAAGTAAGGATAGCTATGAAGAAGATGAAGAATGGAAAGGCTGTTGGTCCAGTTGACATACCTGTGGAAACATGGAGGTGTTTAGGTGAAATGGCAGTGGAGTTTTTAACTAGATTGTTTAATGAAATCTTGGAAAGTGAGAGGATGCCTGAGTAATGGAGAAAAAGTGTTTTGGTACCGATTTGTAAGAATAATGGTGATGTGCAAAGCTGTAGTAACTACAGAGGGATTAAACTGATCAGTCACAGCATGAAGTTATGGGAAAGAGTAGTGGAAGCTAGGTTAAGAAGGGAGGTGATGATTAGTGATCATCAGTATGGTTTCATGCCAAGAAACAGCACTACAGATGTGATGTTTGCTCTGAGAGTGTTTATGGAGAAGTACAGAGAAGGTCAGAAGGAGTTGCATTGTGTCTTTGTAGACTTAGAGAAAGCATATAGACAGAGTGCCTAGAGAGGAGTTCTGGTATTGTATGAGGAAGTTGGGAGTGTCAGAGAAGTATGTAAGAGTGGTACAGGATATGTATGAGGGTAGTGTGACAGCGGTGAGGTCTGTGGTGGGAGTGACGGATGCGTTTAAGGTGGAAGTGGGATTACATCAAGGATCAGCTCTGAGACCTTTCTTATTTGCAATGGTGATGGACAGGTTGACAGACGAGATCAGGCAGGAGTCCCCGTGGACTATGATGTTTGCAGATGACATTGTGATCTGTAGTGAGAGTTGGAAACAGGTGGAGGAGACCCTGGATAGGTGGAGATATGTTCTAGAGAGAAGAGGAATTAAGGTTAGCAGGACTACAACAGCATATATGTGTGTGAATGAGAGGGAGGATAGAAGAATGGTGAAGATGCAGGGAGTAGAGTTGGCGAAGGTGGATGAGTTTAAATACTTGGGATCAACAGTTCAGAGTAATGGTGAGTGTGGAAGAGAGGTGAAGAAGAGAGTACAGGCAGGATGGAGTGGGTGGAGAAGAGTGTCAGGAGTGATTTGTGACAGATGAGTACCAGTAAGAGTGAAAGGGAAGGTCTACAAGAGGGTAGTGAGACCAGCTATGTTATATGGGTTGGAGACAGTGGCGTTGACAAAAAGGCAGGAGTCAGATCTTGACGTGGCAGAGTTGAAGATGTTAAGATTTGCACTGAGTGTGATGAGGATGGACAGGATTAGGAATAAGAATATTAGAGGGTCAGCCCTGGTTGGAAGGTTTGGAGACAAAGCCAGAGAAGCAAGATTACGTTGGTTTGGACATGTGCTGAGGAGGGATGCAGAGTGCATTGGGAAAAAGATGCTAAGGATGAAGTTGCCAGGTAACAGAAAAAGAGGAAGGTCTAAGATAAGGTTTATGGATGTGGTGAGAGAGGACATGCAGGTGGTTGGTGTGACAGAACAAGATGCAGAGGACAGGAAGAAATGGAAACAGCTGATCCGCTGTGGCGACCCCTAATGGGAGCGGCCGAAAGAAGAAGAAGAAGTTCTCATAACAGAGAATACCACATGTTATTGAGTGGTATGGTGTGATATGTCATGGTGGGAGACAGGAAAATTTATTACCAGTGTCAATTGAAATCACACTATACCTGAAATAATGCTTTGTGATTGTTAGTAATTATGAAAATAAACATTTCCATATGTACTTAATACTTCAACAAACAAGTGACTTACAAGTTGTATGAAATCAGGTCAAACCTTAGACTGATTGCCATTGAGGAAAACTGTCTTAGATATTTGCACTGTGTGTTGCACATTTTAAGAGATACTCAGTGTTATTTTTATTGCAAAGTATATAATTAAGCATATTTTTCATATGTATGTAAAATCTCAATAAACACACATTCATAAAGGAATTTATTGTTGTCATATGAGGGCAGATAGCCTAGTATGAACCTATGAACCTATGAACCTATGAAAGTTTGTCTCTGGTTAACAAAAACATTCTAACACTATATCTCTAGGCTGTACAGTTTCCAGGATATAAGAATTTGTGAAAGTTTAGCAAAAAATGTAATTTGTCATCCATGTGCATTATAATATATTATAGTATTTATGGAAAGACTATGGATGTACTGACTATTATCATTGTACAGAATATTTTTGACTGATAACATTGCTATATGTGCAGTTTTAATAGATTTTACTATTCACAACATATTTATGTTTATTTATCTTATGCTTTTTAAGTTTATTTTTCAGAAAATGTTCAGGATCTAATCTGTGTGTAGGCTGCTAGAAGTGTGACACTCCACACCTCATAGCCTTATTATGTCTAGGCAATTCAGATTTATATCTCACCTCAAAAGAATAATTTCCTTAGTTACAACCATTTGCAGCCGCAACAGTTGTGACAAAGTACTCTGTAGGGAATTTTTAAAATTTGCCAATTCATTACATTCCCAAAAAACATGTTCACAGTACCTGTCTATTTCTTATTTCACCTCCAGTATTAGCTATCCTCCTGAGGAAGAATTCTCTGATCTGCTTGGAGTATAAAAATATACACACTAACATTTTCAAGCAGAAATCCTACCTTCTGGATTTTGTTGCATACCTGGGAGCCATACTAATATTCTCTCATTATTCCTTTGTTTACGCCCTTTCCATTTCCTCGTCTGTCTTTTCTTATAGTTATTATGCATTATGTTATGTGCCCTGATAAGTATCCCTTCTTTAACATCAACCTATGCTCTAGACTCAATTAAATACTCTACCATTGCTTGTCTTTTATGTAACACTCTGTGTCCCTTTCTCTTTGCCTTTTATTTATCAATCCCTGATAAGGAAGACAGTCTCTAATCTACAGTCCAAACTTCTGTTATTTGCTACCAGTACCCGGGTTCCTATGTTAATTGTCTCCAGTAAATCCCATTTGCAAGTGCAGAAAGCCTGAGACATTGTTGCTTTGCAGTTAATTGTTTTACTCTGGAAAAATGTCCTTGTTGTTTCATCTTACTTTTGCAAGTATTATGAGCTGGATGATTTGAAGGATCACTACTTACATGCAGGTATTCTGCTTATGTTTTGACAGACAACCCATAGGTGACTCTATAGTCAGGCACACTGATGTCCCACTCACCAGGCTAAACAAGGAGAAGGTTACTGTCAGCTGCCTGTCGGGTGACAGGATCTGCCACATAACCCACGCACTCAGGTCACTCCACAGCAAGTACAAATATGACTCTGTCATTGTCCATGTTGGTGTGAATGACCTGAGACGTACCTCCCTGGACTACATGAAAAGAGACAAGGAAAAGCTCTCTGATCTTGTAGTCCAGGCAGGTATGACCCTAGCCCTGAGTAGCATCCTGCCATTGTCCAGAATTATACCTCAGTACAAGGACAAAATAATTGGCTTCAACAATTGGTTAAGCTTCTGGTGTCATTCTAAGGGGATCCAGTATCTGTCTGCCTGGGATGATATGGTCAACAGACCACAATACTTTGCCAGAGATGGCCTGCATCTGTCGCCCTGGGATTCCGGATACTGGATAAGGGTCTTGCCGCCCCTATAGTGCCTTTTTTAGGCAAGGTTCAAATGACAAATTCACCACCATAACAGGAACAGGCAAGCAAAAGCTGAGGGTAATGCTACTCAATGCTAGAAGTCTAAATCTCAAAATGCACTCACTTGAGGCACTCCTTAAAATGGAGAACATAGATATCTGTGTAGTGACTGAGAACTGGTTCAAGGCTCTAGAGAGCACACCTGCATTACCAGGCTATAAGTCATACCACACATTTTGGCCATCTAACCTGGACCAGAACACCAAAGGTGGAAGTATGTCCATATTCATTAAGGATATCCACACCTCCAGGCTAGTTGCACAGCATAATGCATCCGAGGTTATCCAAGTGCAACTAACTCTGGGCAAAACTGCAGTCCAAATTGTAGCTTGCTACATATGCCCCACCATGCCCCAGGATTCCCACTCCTCTTTTCTTGATATACTGGAAAATATTAGGGTTCAACCAAACACCCTAATAATGGTTGATTTCGACTACCCCACCATTAACTGGGAAAACTACTCGTGTACCAACTCCTTTGCTCAACGTTTTCTGGAATTCCTAAATTCCAATGCCCTGGATCAAATTATCTACACCCCACCAGGGGTAACATATCCTACATCTACTCATTACCAACATGAGTGACTGGTGTTCCACACCTGAAGTCAACTTCTCGTTGGTCAGATTCAACCATAAGCTAATCACCCTAGATATCCACATCCTGCCCCCACCCACCATTAAGGAAACCATGGTAAAAAATTTCTCCAAAGCCAACTTCATGCTTCTTAAGACAGAAGTGGCAAACTTCATGACACCCATGCAGATGGACAATGCAGTTACGACTGCTGAATCCTACACAAATGCACTCTATAAGCACTTATACAAGTGCATGGATTGTGATGTCCCAAACAGAACAAAGATGCTATCCTCCAAAAAAAGGAAGCTAATCTGGCGGTCCCCTGCCATAAACAAACTCTACAACAGAAGGAAGAAACTATTGCAAAAGAGATTAAAATCCCATGAGTGGAGGAGCTCCCTGGTCAGCCTCAGTAAGAAGTTGAGATCCCTTATAAGATCCTCCAAAGCTAGCTACAAAAACAAAATCAACACTGATTCTAAGGGCAACCACAAAGCATTCTATAGCTATGTTAAGAATCCCAATGGCAACACCCAGATCTGCTCTGAGTTACAACACAATGACACGAAAATTACAGAACCAACTGATACTGCCAACATCCTGGCAGATAGGTTCAGTGCTAACTTTACCCCCCTCTCACCCCCTAAAGGGCCCATATCTATACAGGAAGACTGCATAGTCCCTGTAATCACATCTATCCAGGTAAAAGCTCCAGTCTCTAAAACCAAAAATACAGCATCCATGGTACCGGACAACATCCCAGGCTGCGTTTTACACAAACTTCAGAATGACCTGGCTCCCCACCTAGGCACCATGTTCAGTCATAGTCTCACGTCAGGCTTTGTGCCCACCGAATGGCGCACAGCAACAGTTATCCCACTCCACAAAGGGGGAGGCACCACTGATCCTGGGAACTATCGCCCTATTAGCCTGATGAGCCTGGTCTGCAAGGCCATGGAACGTAGCATCATGGAACTCATAAACAAAGACAATGGTAACCTCTAAACTCTGGACCCCACCCAGTTCGGGTTTGTGAAAGGCAGATCATACCTTCTGAACCTGATCGACTTCTTTGAGGCAGTCACCAAAACCGTAGACTAGGGTAAGATGGTTCACACAGCCTATCTTGACCTCGCCAAGGCTTTCAACACCATCCCCCATTCTGGAATTATAGCTAAACTCACTAAACTAGGTATAAATCCCTACATCACAAGATGGGTTGCCAAGTGGCTCATTGACAGAACCCACACTGTAAAAGTTGCAGACTCCAAATCTGACTTCATACCAGTGACAAGTGGAGTACCACAGGGTTCAGTCCAGAGACCTCTCCTGTTTGGTATCTACTTCTCTGAAGTACAGGCTAACACAGAAGGGCTCTGGCTAATGAAGTTTGCAGATGACTGCAAACTAGGAGCCATAGTCGAGTCCCCAAATGATGTGGGCATCCTACAGAAGGACCTCACTGAGACAGATGCCTGGTGTCAGAGGCATGGCCTCAAGCTCAATGCCAAAAAGTGCATTGTCATCCCCTTTGGTAAAAACTCTGTACCCATGAACTACCACATAAACATCAGTCTACTTAATGCCGAATGTGTGATAAGAGGCCTTGAGACCCAGGTGGACAGTAGTCTCTCCTTTGATAATCACATCGCCACAGTAGTCAGGAAATCCTTCTATGTGGCAAACCTCATCACAAAAGGGTTCTCATCCAGAAAAAAGAGGTCATTGTTCCCTTCTACTCGGCACTCATTAGACCCATTATAGAGTACAATGCCCCTTTTGGAATGTACCTCACAGGACATCTGCAGCAGCTGGAAAGGCCACAGAAGTACATCACAAAGAGATTACTGGCCTCAAACAGATGCCCTATACTGACTGTCTCAAAAAACTCCAGCTTTACTCTGTAGCATATCACCTACTTCAAGGAGATCGCTGCCTAACATATAAAGCTATGTTAAACCCAGAGCTGTTGGACATGCTACACCTAAAGAATTCCCAATCCCTCCGAGCTTCATGCTCTAGGGACCTAAACCTTGTCACCACAATAAACAGGACATGCTGGAGGGATAGATTCCTGTCCCAGAGACTTCCTAAACTCTGGAACAAGCTACCCATCTATGTCAAGCAAAGTTCCTCATTAGTACTCTTAAAGAAAAATCTTGATGAGTGGATGGGAAATAGGAAATACTCCCCGGGGATCACTGCTGTGGCTCTGTTCGACAGGGGCACAGGAAGTTAACTTTCTTGGGTGGCGTAAGCCAGAGAACCTTGTTAGCTATGCTTACTTAGGCCTTTGGGCCCATAGCCTAGTATCTACCTATGAGCCTATGAACCTATGAAGTAATATTTTATGTCTAATAAAAATAACCTTCTTGCATAATTGCTATTTACCATAAACCAATTTATTACATTTATTTTGAAAAGACAGTTATGTTGGGATAGATACCAGTACAGAAGTTACTATACAAATCAGAAATGTCTGGTGTTTATTTTGCAGAATAGTAATATGGAATTTGGCATGCAATTCTAAAACTCATGTCTATACCCCTGTTTATGGTCCGGAGACAAATCTGTTGTTGAATTGTTAATTAACCCAACATTTAAAGTGCAGTTCTACTTTAGGTTTATCTTCCAATTACAAAATCATAAGAAAACATGCATTATGAATATGACCCAGGTACTTTGAGTTCTATTAAGAAACCCATTCCATGATGAGCGTGCCTGGAACGTAGGTCAGAGCAGCAGTTTTGCTACTTTATCTACCCTTAGGAGAAGCAATGTTTACAGTAAGGGAGCAGCATGTCTTGATGAAAACCAGTGATTCAGAGGCATGTGCATATTTAATTCACATTGAGAATTTGGTGATACAGTAGGTAGGGCATACATATGCGTGCATGCATACACACACACACACACACACACACACACACACACACACACACACACACACACACACACACACACACATATATTATAGGGTTCCACTTGAAAACATCGAAATTCATATGGTCGAGACCATATCATTGAGTGTTTAGAACATCGATGCTGTCGAGGGGAAGAAAAAGGTAAGTAAAAAAGGGAAAAAGCTAGTGTTTCTGCAGGGCAACACCCTGCACACTGTGTCTGTGAATGTGACATCTCTGTGATGGCACTGCAGACAGGGTACGGGAAATCTCCCGTTTAGCGCTTCTGCATATAGCGCTAAAACAGAGATTTCCCTTTACCCTACTGTAGTGCAATCTCAGAGTTGGTATATTAAAGTTTGGGGGGGTGCAGGGGGCACAGCCCCCCACATGGGGTTGCAGTGGGCAAAGCCCCCTTGCATAAAATAGTTTTTAGAAGTTTTTTTTTCTTTTTTTTATGTTTCCTTTGAATCGTTGATGGCTTGAAACTCGATGTTCTGGTCTCGATGATCAGAATTTCGATGTTTCAAGCTTTCGATGATTCAAAGTGGAACTATATATATATATATATATATATATATATATATATATATATATATATATCTTGTATGTTTTACTATCATGTTCACAAAGTGCATTTAGTCACAGATGGCAACATCAAAAGGCAATTTTTAAAGTGGCTAGTCATCGAATGGAAATACATCAAACTGCATCACCAAACATTGAGCAGCACATTTAATCCAATGGCCACATTTCCATAACAGCGAATGCTGAACCATCGATTTTAACATGGTTCGACAAGGAAGCGAAAAGACGTTTTCATTTTCGGCATTCCAATTCAGCAGCTTGACCATTTGACTGAAGGCACATCAAGGTTCTGATTGTAAACTATATTATATAGATATACGGATCTAGGACTGTTGAACGAAACTTCAACAGTCCGAATCCACTATCACCGAACACACTTTAACGAAAGCGATTTCACCGAAAAAGCGCTTTAGCTAAAGTGTGTTTAAAAAAAAAGAAAACATTAAATCTACTTTTACACAGGGCAGCAAGCCCCCTTGCACCCCCACCCCCCCAACTTTAATATTCTCACACCGAGATCGCACTACAGTGGGGAAATGGGAATTTTTCCTTACCCGCACTGTAGTACGGCCAGCACAACAGGCATACTTATGCGAAAATGCTGCTTCGGTGAAAAGCATTTTCGTGTAAGTATGCCCGCCCATTAGCGATTCGGTGAAAAGTGCGCTCGTGCAAGAATCCTCAACCCATATAAATATATATATATATATATATATATATATATATATATATATATATGTATATATATATATGTATGAGAGCATATATCAGTTCATTGAAATGCAAATGCCTCACACACAAGGTGATTGATACTCACATGCCTTTCAGGAAGTTTGCACTTTAACTTCCAGTAGGAGGAGCCTAAGCCTTTTGACAGAATCAAATTATGTCCTCACATTTCAAACAAATGTTCATATCTCTGGAACCATAGGGGTTATGAAAGAATTATAAATGGAAAACTCTTCAGCACAAACTATTTTTACAGTGGCAATATTCTTTAGGTTCTAGGTCTTAAACCAAGTTTTATAAGTCATAGTAAACATAGTAACTATGACATTTGTAATATTTTGTAAACAACTTACAATATCTTAGCAACCACTCAAGTTACACAAATACTGTCAGCAGCATTTTATTCATCTTGATGAGAGCTTATATACAAGGCTAAGGAGTTCTGTCTGTGTAACTTGGTTGTTGAGATATTTAGAAAATGTGAACAATTATATCTATATAAATTAATATCATAAAAACAATTATTAATATCTATCTATCTGCACTAGATGGATGTCAAATATGAATGCAGTTGAGTTTGCCATTGTGTTAGCTTTAAGATGATTTTTTTCAAACCTTGTACATAGCATGGATTTGGAATTATTGATACAAATATGAGCAAGCAATATTTGATGCCTAGAAGCGTCAGTAGGAGTTAATTGCAGCTGCACCTGGAGGCGACACTTGGATATAATGAGTTAATAAAGACAGTATCAACACATACCAAAAATTGCTGCCACAGCCATGACAACAGCTGCAATGACAATAAAACATGGGGTGATTTGTTAAGTCAGGAAAACAAACACAGACACTTGAGGGGTATATAGTTAATAAAGTGGCAGTAATTTGTAGGCATGCTTTTTGCATGTGTGCGCATGTGCATGCATGTGTGTAGAGGGTTACAATGGTTCTACTGTGTATTATTTTATTTATTTATTTATTGACATTTGGTAACCGGGAAAGTCTGACTGGGTTAAGGGACCCATTTTCAATGGAGGCCCAAGGAGAAAAGCTCCATTACAGGCATTAACAGATAATACAATATAATGATACAATACATTAGATACAAGAAAGTTCATAACATTGCTTCAAGCTGCAATCAGATAGTTTAGAGAATACAATATTTCAATGCATCAGTTTAAAGGGTATATATCTTACAAGTATGTATTACACAAAGAAGTGTTTAAGACAGAATGTCTGGTATGGATTAGTGGGGAAATGGATTAAATACTTTATAGGAATAATATTAGAAGAGATGGAGAGGTTTGAGTGAAGTGCAATAGATAGAAGGAAGGGTATATATGTGTTAGTATGCAGTGTTTAGAGAGTTGGGAGTTGAAGTCGGAAGGTTGGTGGGATGTTTAAGGAAAGGTAGTGATGAAGTGGTGGGGGGAGGTGGTGATGGGGTGAGTGTTAAGTTAGACAAGGACAGGTCCAAGAGTTGTAGAGGTAGTTCTTTAGATCGAGCTTGAAATTTGTGGGCTGTTCAATTCTGGTAATGCTATTTGGGAGGTTGTTCCAGAGTTTAGCTATGGCATAAGAATAGAAACACTCACCAGCTCTTTTTTTTAGGTTTGTATACATCTGTAAGTAGCTTATTATTTGAGCAGAGATTTCTAGTGGGACAGTAGGTGTGGAGGATGCCTTTTAAGACTGGACAGCTATCAGGCCTATATATATTATTTTACATGCTGTACATCAGACAACAAACTGAACTGTATAAAGGTAGCTATTTATACATTTATTTAATCATAATCCAATATCTAAGAGTGGTCACACGTCTAGCAGTCATAAACTGAAATACATGACTATGGTCATTCTTTATGTAGTTATACATTCATGTGATCAGATTCTAGCATCTGAGATGTACAGTCAATTGTCTGTAGTTGGTGGACAAGAAGAAGCCTGTAAATGAAGCTGACTGACACCTGCTATATTTTGACCATAGTTAGTTAACAGTTTTTGATCTTGCTTGGCAGTGCTAATATATGTTTCAGAAGGACATTGAAATACATTAGTGTGACCATTTCTCATATGGCTGTGTTTATCTTATTTCTTCACAACTTGACAACTGAGTTGTATGGACATCTAAGTTTTATACAGTCAATAAAGTAACAATACTGACTGAGTGTTGAGGTAGTTTTGCAAATGAAAGCAACTGACCCCAGCTGCTGTTGCTCACAGTTAAACAGTCATCAAGCTTTGATAATACAGCCCACCCTATTCCATTTAGCTCCACACATTAATTTGCTTCCACCACCCTCCCTTGCTTTGAAATCAAGAGCAACCACTGAAGGAAAAGGAGCTTAGAGTACTGGAATGGATACAGATAAAACAACTGGGATGGTGAGAGGAAGAGGGAGTAGTCAACACATGAGTAGAGGTTAAACAACCAGGAAAGAAAATAAGAATATCTTATAAGTGATAGTGCAAACCTGTTGTAGCAGTACGCCTTCTACTGCACATTGAGTGTTGTCACTGTGATGCTCTGATACCACACTTTTTAATTAAACACTGTAATGCTAACATTATGTACTCTTAGAATAAGAGGAATTGTGCATGCTGTCATTACTCTGCTTACACAAGATTGTACTATACCTTACTAGACTAATTCTGCAAAGGAACAGTATATAAGGCAAAAAGACCACACTTTACCTATATCAGTGTTGCAAAATGGCATTGCATTTCAAGAAACATATCAAACAGAAAACTTCTGCATTACTCCTATGGGACTCTTCTTCATTTGGAGCATGAACTTGATGGTGCTGTGTTGGAAGCTTTTGCCCTGCAATTCTGATCCTTGGGAATGTGAAGCTAAACATGCAAAAAAGGTGAATATATATTCATTCTGTGGTTCAGGTACATGGTGTATTCCCACTATAAGGTACAGTGGTTTCAGAGTTAGCATGTATAAGTAGCAGGCATTTATGGGTGCAACTACCCCATGTTTGGGATACAGAGGATTAAAGCCCCCAACGTAAAAACACTTTAATAGCATTACAGTGACTTTTGAGATTGTATAAATCTCTTTATCAATAACATTTTATTTTTCACAGTCAATGGACTTGCTAATTACGGGTTTTGTACTTCTAATAGGTAGCCGTATAATAGTTTGAAATAATTCTATGAAAACAAGGAAAAATATTTTTTAAAAAGTATTTTTTGAATGTAGTTAGGGTTTATAACTCCTGAAGTAAAAAAAAAATAGTTAATAAGTTGATAAAGTAGCATTATGTGAAACTACCCTTTGCTACTCCACTAACAGCATCACGTACCTTTTCTGTATGCCGTACCCATTCACAGAGTGCCACACCAGTATGCAGATGCTGTAACACCAGAGTTAACTGCTGACTCCATCCTTCTTGTTATGGGTTTACCAAATGATCTCTACATTCAGGGTAGAAAGTTAATATAATTAAACAATACATCTCACATGCCAACCACTGCAGTGGCATGTATTACTGTTGTACAATTATTTGCATAAAAATATTTATTGTATGGTCTTGAAGTATGTGATTTCTCCATAAGGAGTATGCATGTATCAGTAGTATTGTGAAGGGTGTCTTTTCAGGATAAAGTGTAAGGTGTGTCTTTTCTTCCATGCTAAATGTTAATGATTTTGTAATTTTTTTTATTTGTTTGTTTGTATTTATGTGCTGGGAGGTAAGAAAAAACATACACAGTGTTATTGTCTGGCTATGCATTTCAAAAGGTAGCATTCCTTGTATTTTTTAAATTTAAACTGGTGTTTTTTTGTGCAATTGCCATGGAGTACATGATGACAGAAATGTAAGTATGTGTTAGGGACTAAAATCAGTTTTCAGGATCTGCCTTCTGGTTGACTGTTTGTTCTTACAGGTAGGTTACTATGTATTGTACAACACTCAGGAATTGCCAAACAACCAAAATGATGACAAACTTCTGAGAACTCCGCCCCTTTGTTGCATTTTGTGTGTGTGTGTGTTTGTGTGTGTGTGTGTGTGTGTGTGTGTGTGTGTGTGTGTGTGTGTGTGTGTGTGTATGTGCGTATATGCGAGCAGTAATGAAGAACACCAGACTCTTCTATTGTTTCTTTGTACCTGGCAAAATGTTAAGACAGTAACATAATTTGATAGCTTCCAGTCAACAATGTGGTAATGTGTACACTAAAAGTAAATGTTTTCCACCTTTGTTAAGAATGACTTGGATAATAGCCCCCCCCACACACATCTTGTTGAGACCACCCTTCCCACACCTCCACCACACCCAGGTGGTCACTTTGGTGGATGCTGCGGTAGGAGTTGCCTTCTTGGATTGCTTACACTTGTCACTCAGATCTGAAATACCTATTCAACATTGCACAGAAGATCTGTTTCTTTAAGCTAACAGTTTCTCCTCAACATTTGTATCCACCAGGAGTTACATAACAAGAATCCTTTTGGGCACCTCTCCTTGCCACTGCTTCATTTATTAAGGTTTTGAACAGGGTACAGTCAGATTCTACTTTCATAGGTATACATGTGAAACTATTCCCGAGGTGGAGTTGAAGTCATCCTACAGAAACATCTACTATGTGTTTCTAGGATAATCCAACTTCACATTTGAGTTTTCCATATCAGTCCAGTCATTAGTCTGGCCTTGTTACCCAACTCATCCCTAATGGTAAACAGGTGGCAGCTCAACACCTCGGTTAATCTAAGTATCCAGGACATATAGCCTCAGGTATGGTGATGTGACTACAAAATTGATACTTCATTCTAGACCCATGGTTCACTGATATAAAGTCTAGTTATAAACATCCTTGTGTTTGAACACAGTGTTTATTATGGGCATAACATGACAACTACACAGCTCCAAAAACAGTTTAACTCTTAGTTTCACATCAGGTAAACCTTTCTTTCTTTCTTACCCCTCCAAGTACCCTTGTCATTTCCCACATAAGATTTGAAGTCTCTCAGCAGAACTACAGTCAGTAGGTGGTACCCTGTTAAGCACTGCATCAGTGGCCTATAAAAAGGCTAAATAGAATGAATAGCTGCTGGGTGTACATACACAAACAACAGAGTTTTCTTTTCTGCAACTCAGAGTAGCATCAAAGCAACCCTGTTATTTTTTGGCATAAACTCCAACTGCATAGGACATGTCTTGGGACTTGTGAGTATCTTTACATCCATCCACAACCTCTACTAAGGGTAAGCTCCAGAGTAAGATAGACAACTTCCCCTACTCAAGAAATTTGGTTCCAAAATCAATGCTGTGTGTTGGTAAGGCCAATTATTTTTATCCAGTACTTTTTGGCTTCCAGAAAAGGCTCCTTTCCAAGCAGTGAGGTTACATTGTTTTTCCCAAAAGTCAGTCTACTTTGCAAGGATCAAATTAATTGTATTCCATCCTGCTCCTGCCAGCCACTTGATTGGCATCACACATGACCACCCCATTCAGCTTGTGGGTGGTGTGTTCCTTGCAGTTATTCAGACTGAGCTCAGCCACATTATGTCAGTTACCTATCCATCATAGAGCCTCCAGTAAACATCCCCACTAGTCCTGATCCCAGGATTGGGTTCAGGTACCCCTGCTCCAGACAAGGTTCTCAGAATTTTTAACTTAATCAAAAGGGGGGCATTTTGAATCATCATTTGTCTGTGCCCTCCACTCAGACCAGTTTGACTAGCGTAAACCTTCTGGAATAACATGATGCAGGCAACATAGCTTTGAGGACTACAATGGCACCCAAAGCTCTCATACCATGATAAGATTATGTGCTGTACTACAAAATGGCAAAACTAAACCTCTGTGTAAACTGCACTTCATTGTCAGTGTAAAGCCGAAATTGCTTGTAACAAATAAAGAGCAAAAACATAGTACCCTATAAACAAAAAAAGACATTAAACATTGCAGAGGGTAAAACATTACCTTAATCCTCAGTGTGTGTGGAGTTTTATCCCCATGCATTCCCTTATTTATGACCTTTATATAACCTATATAACCTTGATGATTGGATGGGAGAAAGGAAATTCACCCCAGGGATCATGTCAGTCACCCTGCTAGACAGGGGTCCAGGGAAGTAAATAGTGTGGGAAGAAATAGCCAGGGAATTGTTATGGCTAGGCTTGTATAGGCTCTAGGGCCGATAGCCTAGTACCAACCTATGAATCTATGAACCTATGAACCTATTTATAAATACTAACTCTGAAATGATACTTAAAGAAAAAATGAAAATGCACTTTAAAGTGGAGTTTTCATTCCAGTCTTTCTCAGTCTTAGAACATTCCTAGGCAGTGCAAAACCAGATATGGGAAAACTATGCCAGAGCAAAAGATAAGCGGACAGAAAAAAAATGGAAGCAGTCTAGCTATGAACAACTGATGAAAAACTAGTTGGAATTACAGAACAATGTGTTATTTGTCACAATTATTTGTATTTATTATAATAAGATTATCTTGTGCTAAGTACAGTAACTTAACACAGTCACAGCTCCCCTTGAGGGCTAGAAGAGGCTGGGGAAGCATAATAAAATGTCTAGCAATGTTAGGTACGTTATGAGTGCCTTACACAGTAACCAGGATTCCAAGGAACACCGACATGAAATCAGCCTAGGCATTTATAGGCATATGAGCACAGCTGATGAAAACTTTGACGAGACAGAAAAGCACATAAGGTGGGTAACCATAAATTTTATGATGTCTGTTATAGTTATCAAAGGTCTACTGTTATGGTAAGTACATTATACCATAGCATTTTGTAATATATCAAGAGTTATTAATTTTGTCAAATAGCCTGTATCCTGAATATTAGTGTCAGTCATTGTCTCTTATATTTAGAGGCAAGAGTTACTCTGTAGTGTTGCCTGAAACACTTCCTTGTTTATCTGCTTCAAAATCATCCATACCAACTTTACTACTACTTGGCACTTAACTAAAGTAGCCAGATGTCTAGCTAATTCTTATATGACACCAGTAATATGCTTGCTGAAAGAGTGCATATTACATAAGAGTAACGGGTGAAGATCAGAATACGAGTACTATTTATGTAAATCTTCATGCAGTAACTTAGTTCAATGGTTTACTAGATTATAAAGATGTAGATACCTACACTGAGTAAACCTGATTTTGAGATAAAGGTAAAGCAGCGTATTAATGATATGATGATCAACAAGTGTGATGAACAACCATCTGCGTTAATGGTTTTTGCAAATATGTTTTGGGGCACGATGTTGCAGTATGAAATTTTATAGACATGAGTAGCTTATGGTATTTAGCCTTCATGCATTGTTAATTTATATCACCACTTATTTATTCCTAGGCATTCTGCAGACCTTTAAGAGCAATATCATCCTGACATCTAATATACAAGCATTATTTACCTGGTCTGATTGTCAGCAGTCCAACATCAGTACATATTTGGTACGTAACGCTAAAAGATGTACCCTTCAAATAATTGCTATTCTTCTCTTTGAATTTTCTGTCCCAGAAAATAATACCATAACTACAGATAGCATAGCTGCTCTTAATGAACAAGGCAGATGATAATTTTATATTTGCAATAGCAGTCCAAGTATAAATTGTCATGCTTTTATCCATTAAACTAGTTTTTGTCAAATATAATTTTCAGTCTATAAACATGTAAAATAGAACAAATGTACTGAATTATTGTTACAAAATGTGCGGTTATTTCAGTCCACAGTGACAAACAGCAAAGGATCAACCAGCCGCCTGTCTTTATTAAGTTCTTGGGATGTGTGCTGGTCAGACAATCTCTTCATGAATGAGTATTTAAACATACTGCAGTGTAAGTGGAAACACTCAACATGCCCAGTGATATTTATGGAAAAATGTCTTCTTTTGATTTTTTTTTTATTCAGATCCAGGGACCCTACATTGATATACATAAGTGGAGGAAAGAATCATGTAATGCTGGATGCACCAGACATCCTGTTGCCTACTTATGGTGTGTACCTGAAAATATGAATTACATTTGATTTTAGAATTGAGGTTGCTGTTATTGATGGCTACAATATACTTCTCAGCTATACAGATTTTCACAGAATGTCCAGATTTTTGCCTAATTTTTAGTCTGTTTCTCATAAAATTGTGATTTCCTGGCACATTGTTAGTAAACCATTGAGGGTAGAAGTTGGAAAATAATGACAGACATTTGAGTTTCAAGCTTCATACCCTTCAGAAAATTAATGCTATCTGTTATTCCATCAGTTTTCTAAGTTTGCAATTGTAATATTTAAAAAGTGTTCCTATTTTAGGCCTTTGTCCTCCCCTTTATTTACGGCTTTGTCCAGATTTTTTTATTCTAACAGGGTGAGAGATATGGACTACAGTAACCTTAAGACTACTTCATTAAAACTGAGTTTTGTAAATGTACAGTTAAATCCTATCAATACGTGAATATGATAAGCTCAATTTTTTTTCTTGCAGCTACAGCACAGGAAAGCAGATATGTCAAAATAATACCCAATTGTGCTGAAAAATGGGGAATGTAAAATGAAATGATTCCTTGTTGTACTCATTAACCAGTGAGAAGCTGCTGCAGTTACCACCTTAAAGATAGCTGGATTGCCAAAAGACTGAAAATAGGAAAACTGATGCAGATGAAGGAGTTGTGTTAACACTGCTTTAATGTTTTTTTTTCTGATTTTAAAATTGTTATTCCAGTTTTAAAATAAGGAAAAAAACTCTTTTTATTTATTTATATTTTATGTATCCTTTGGTGACTGGGTTAGTCCCACTAGGCTAGTAGCCTTTTTTCAGAGGAGACCTGAGGTGGTATTTAACTACTAAGGGACATACCTCTTATCCTCTTAGCACAAGAGATCTGGACAAAGCCTAAAATAGTGGGCAGACAAAGGTCCAAAAAATAGGGACATATTTTAAATGCTGTTCTTATAAACTTACAAAATTGATAGAATAACAGGATTTGTGTTAGCATGCATTTTCTGAATGTTGTGAAGTTTGAACCTCAAATGCATGTAATTATTTAGAGACTTCAGCGATTTGCCAGAAAACCACACTTTTTATTTGGAAAAGACTAAAAATATAAGGCTAAAAGTTGGTCATTATATACAAATCTGAATAGCTGAGTGGTATGCAAGGGGAAATGTTGTAGGGCATTGTGGAACTTCCCTTACTTGTGATTGGTACTTATGGAAGTGCTAGAAGCTAGTACATGTGCACATCCCATTCCTAGTGCAGTGGTTACTGGGAGGATGGTACATTAGATGGAGAACTCATCAAAAGGAATGGGGCAAACACCAACTCAATGAAAGTTGTTGTGGATGATGCTGAGGATTCAGAGATGTTTTCTTCAGAAGCAGTTATTTGGTAAAAAGGAGGAGTCTATCAGAGAGGAATGTATAGTTACAAGCATCCAATTGGAATGATTTCTGGATGATTTATTCAAGGATGTGATAAATCAGAATGAGCCAGAGAATTAAGTATTATGTGTGTGTGTGTGTGTGTGGGGGGGGCATTATGGAAAAAATGCAGGAGGAGGAGGAGGCAGGGACAATGTCAAAAGGAGACTATGCACAATTAAAGAAAACCTATGTGGAGACAATGGCAACCACATAAGATGGACAGAAAGAAAAAAAGGTCATTTCAAAAAGGAAGTTTTGTGGTAAGAGTACAAAGCAAAAGAAGCTAGGAGCTAACTGGATATAAGGTATGGGACAATGTAATTTTAGATATCGAAATAACCACAGCTGAATAAAATCGTCCAACAAAAACCACCACAGTTGAGCACAAAAACCTTTATATAGAAAAACAAAGCTTTCAGGTTAAACACCCTTTCTCAATGTTACATACAGGTTAATTTAAAAAGCAGTTTATATAAGAGCCTAACCCAATCACATGACTAGCAGCCCAAAAGTCATATGATCAACTAACATACCAAACAAAACTCATAAATAAACATACGCATATACATACAAATTATTAAAAACTTTATATACATTTTACATATATCTAAAAATAAGTTATATATATTTTTAAAAATTAGGAGTAACATATTATCTTAATTTTATACGCTGTATCCTAGCCAAGATAGGCTTCAGGGAAACAGCACTGTTCAGGCCTGGTGAGACATCCGCTGCTAACCTAATGATCCACTCAAGTTCCTTTATTTCTAAAGAATTGCCAATATCTCCACCTCTATCCGTTACCTGAACACTGTCAATAGCCCTAAATTTGAAACCATGATTCAATCCACATGCATTCATATGTTTATATAGGGCATTATTCTCACTAGCCCTTCTTATCTCTGATTTATGCTCTATTATGCATTCCTCCAATTTTCTAGTTGTTTTTCCCACATAAAAGTAAGAGCAGGCAACACAGGTAGCAAGATAAACAACATTATTGGTTAAACAAGTAGCTGATATATGAAAAATAAAGATGATGGTGCTTTATTGGGGGATAACATATTAAGATATGTTACTTCTTATAATACCATGACATGTTTAGTTAGGGGTATTATCAATAAATATTGGATGGTATTAATGGCATCAGAGGAAATTAGAGTGATTTTAGGAAAAAAGCCGCAATTTGCGTATAGAAATATGAGGACATTAAAAAGTATATTATGTTATAAGGATTTCAATGTAAATACACAAAATCAATGTGGTATGGCAAGGAAGGGCACATTTTGTTGTTATAATTGTAGTTGTTGTGGCGATATCATGGCTAACGATATTAATAATACACAAGGAAATCATATGTTTGTACACCCAACAACGAATAAGATCTTTATTTTTCATATAGTGCTTTTTCCCCGAAGCCTATCTTGGCTAGGATACAGCGTATAAAATTAAGATAATATGTTACTCCTGATTTTTAAATATATATATATAACTTATTTTTAGATATATGTAAAATGTATATAAAGTTTTTAATAATTTGTATGTATATGTGTATGTTTATTTATGAGTTTTGTTTGGAATGTTAGTTGATCATATGACTTTTGGGCTGCTAGTCATGTGATTGGGTTAGGCTCTTATATAAACTGCTTTTTAAATGAACCTGTATGTAACATTGAGAAAGGGTGTTTAACCTGAAAGCTTTGTTTTTCTATATAAAGGTTTTTGTGCTCAACTGTGGTAGTTTTTGTTGGACAATGTAATTTTACCCTTGAGTGTAAAAACATAAGAGGTAAGAGCTTTCATTTTGATTAACAAACAGACATTTTGTGACATTTTTTTTTTGAAACTGCACAAGGTATGGAAAAGCTTTTGTGTGAGAATGAAAAAAGACATAATATTAATCCGTGGAATGTATCTTTTTGAGAAGTAAAAAAGAAAATGCATATACAGTTTTGAATAGAGGTGGAAAGAGATACTTTAAAAGGATGTTTAAAAATATCTGTAAAGACGTAATGGATGTTTTCAAAAGTTTATGATAACAAGGGTTCATGGGCTCGGGGATGGGACTGCAATGTTATTTTTTAAAAACAGAAATAGAAAAAATTGAATACATTCCAAGTATCATAAATGTTGAAGGTAACAAGGATATTATAAATATTGGGGGTGAGCAAAAACATGTTTTTGTGGAAAAGAAGAACATTTAGTTAATAACTGTGATAAAATAAATGTTATATATGTGGTAAAATGGGGCATGAAGCAAAGAATTGTGAAATTGAATGTTATAGATGTAAAAAATGGATAGATATGAATGGAATTTAAGAAGAAGAGAATGAATCAAGTATTGTAAATCAGGACAGTGATAAAGACCAATTTGGAAACAAAGAAGAAATTAAAATAAATGCAACTTTGGATGAAAAATGGAGATAATAAAAAAGATGGAGAAGAATTAGAAATAGAATCAGAAGTTAGTGACAAAGAAGATATATGTTGGAAAGTTGTAAGAGGAAAATAATTCCATTGGTAAAGAAGTAAAAGATAGAAAAATGAAATTTACAGGTATTAATATGAAAAAAAGAAAAGAAACAGGTGACATAAATTTAAAGAAAGTAGCATATGAAGAAAATTATATGCTTTAAATTAAGGAATAGAGAAAGAAATCATTTAAGGATTCTTTCAGTTAATGAAACAGTATGAACAACACAATAAAAAGGATAGGGATTTTAGAATTTTGCAAGAAATGTGATGTTGATATTATTATTTTGGAGGATATAAGATTTCTGACATATGACACAACATTGCATACACAAAAACTATGGGATATAGAGATAATATAGAACATGGGGAATGAACAGTGTTCAGGAATAGCAGTATTATGTAGAGTAGTAGTGAAGATTCTAGATGTCATTTGGGAAGATTAACAATTGTAGATTTAAGATTGCAAGGAAAGGTTTATAGAATTGTAGCTATAAATGCATATTTGATTTGTAAAGAAAGGGAGACTTTATTTCAGGAGATATTGGATTATGTACTTGTAAATATACATATAATTAAAGGAGATTTTAATTTTTATTTAAGGGGAAATAAAAATAAAAGACAAAAAGATCTAAAACATATTGACATTATGAAATGTGGATAATTGTTTATATGGAATAAGAACATTGACATACAGAAGGGGTGATTTCAAATTTGAAATTGATCACTTTATAGTATTAGTAGGAATATGTACAATGGAAGAAGAAAGTATTATAACAGATGTTTCAGATTATTTGACAATATGGTTTGAAATATAGCATACAGAGAACACATAAAAATAGGAAAGGACATAAAAAAACAAATGGATAGGAAAGGAATGAAAAAGGAAAGAAAATTATTCAATTATGGAAGTAGCATATTACTGTGAAAGCATTCTATGATAGTTGTTCTGAATGGTGGATTACTTTTAAAAGAAAATATAAAAGGAGTTGTTTACACTGGCTAAGTAAAATAAGAAAGAAAGAAAAGACGTAATATGTTAAAAAGTATAGAGCTGTGTTAGAGAATTTACAGAATAACAGTAGAAAATATTATGATAAAAAGAGAAAGAAGTTTACAAGAGAAATCATGTTAAAATTAAGAAATTATTATGTAAACAAAGATATTTTTACAAGGTAAAAAGCAAGAGGTATTGCCATATTCAAGCAAGATAGTGAAGGAGTATAGTAGTGCAGTGAGAGAAAGGAAAGATAAAGAAAGTAATTTAAAGAAAAATCAACAACATATTATGGAAATTGTTTAAGTTACTTGGAAGAAATATTTAATAAGAAAAAGAGATTACAAGGACATGGAAAGTAAAAAAAAATTATCAGAAAAAAATTAACAGAGAGTTTGAAAAAGAGATTACATTACATGGATTAGAAAATGTATTTAAACAGTTAAATATAGAATTGGCAGCTGGTCTGGATATAATTGGAGTTGAAATGTATCAAAATGAAGAAGAATAACAGAAAAAATATTGATTATGTGTGTTTAATGAATGGTTGAATGAAAGTTTAAATAATTAGGAATTATACATGGGATATTAACATGTATTTAGAAAAAAGGATAAAAAGAAGATATAAAGAACTGGAGAGCAATAGTGTTAAACAACACAGAGTATAAGATGTTTATGAAAATAATACAGAAAAGATTTGAAAATAAGATGCAATATATAATGTATATGGTATGAAAGGAAAAGGTTGTCAAAAGCTATTGATGATAGTGATAGAAACAGTGGATGATATTGTAAAAAGGAAAGGAGATATAAAACGTATGATAGATGATGTTAATAAAGCATTTGCCTGAATACAGTCTGACATGTTGTGGTAAATAATAGAAATGTACACTATTAGCAATACAATTAAGCAAGCATGTATAAGAATCTAAACTAATAATAAAGTAAGAGTCTTAGTGAATGGTTGGTTAAGTAAAGAAACTGACATGCATAACTGTATAATCCAAAGATGCCCTAAGAGCAGTATTTTATTTGCTTTGGTGTGTAATCATAAAATAAAGAATGCAATCTATGTAATTCATACAGATGTTGAAAATCCAGTTCTGATATCATACACAGATGATATTATAACTACTAAAAACAGAGAATGGCTGAAAGAAGTTATATTTTGTTTACTTGTTGTTTAAATGAAATAGGCATGACTTTAAATAAAGAGAAAAGCAAAGGAATGGCAGACACAATAAACATAGTAGGTATACAATTTTCTATGAAATAAATATCTGTTTTAGGAATACATTTTGATAAAGAAGACAGTAGAGAGGAATTGGATATAATAAAGCAGTTGAAAGATATTTGTGTTTTATGGAAAATACATAGATTACTTTATAAGAAGAAAGTAAATCTGCTTAATTCAGTATTAATAGTTAAGGCAGCATATTTATCAAATGTTGTTATGATTCCTGGAAATTATGGGCAACCTTTGTTAGAAATATGTTTCCTTTATTTGGGGATCTAGTGTAAACCATGTTAAAAGAGGTGTATTACAGATGAGCAAAGAGTTTTGGACAAGTTAAATCCATTAGTATATATTGCATAATTAAATTTGTATAAAGTTTTGGAAATGGTTAAACGAAAAAAATGTGAATTTAGTAACAAGATTATTGAAATATAAGTATGAAGAATTGTGGGAAATAATAAGTAACAAAAGAGTAAAATAATGTTATAAATAAGAAATAGAAAATTATCAATGAAAGATAAAAATGTGGACAATAAAGACTGATGAAATAGAAGAAGACAGAGACAAATGTGGTACAAGAATATTATGAGAAAATATTACTGTTTCAATCCATGAGAAAATATTCCAGAACAGATGAAAGCAAATAAATGAATAGATGGTGTACTGATAATGTTGAATGTCAATTTTTTTATGGAGATTGGGAATAAAAAATAATAGTAAAAACAAATATGCCCTATAAAAAGAAAATTAAAGAATATGTTTGTATTGCGGTGAAGAAGAAACAACAAAACATGCCTTTTTGAAATGTAAGAGATACAAAATTGTTTTGGAAACTTTAAGAATAGTGACAGTATAAATATGGACATGACTGAATATGGTTATTATGATAACAGAATTAAATAATTAAAATTTAATTTGGATAAAAATGTGTATTATGTAGTATGAGTATTATGAATAAGAGGATTAATGAAATTATGTTTAATGGAAACTGGACACTGTCATTAATAATAAAAGAGTTTAAACTATGGTTATGGAAAAAGGAGTGGGGGTTAAATTAAAAATTATGGATATATGAACAATAGATTGATGTGTAGAAATATGAAAATGAAAGTTACTTTAAACAGTTGTACTAATATGTAAATATGTATATAATTATATATGTAGATGAGCATTTAATATAAAAAGACATAAATAAAGAACCCCTACTATTTTTGATAGGTGCTGTGGAATTTTTTACATCCATCTGATTTTCCACCAATGCATGCATGCAGATGGGGCCTTGGCTTAACATCTTATCTAAGAGGACAGCACACTCAGTAGTGCAGCAGCCCTCCTATGCTGTACTACAGCATCAGAATAGAACCCACAGCCTTCTACACCAAAGGCAAATGTTCTACCTGTTGAACCACTGACATCGGTAGAACAGTAACTATACAAGCCTAATAATTACCTTCCTGTTTTCCATTAAAGTAAGCTAGAAGTAAGAAATTGTGTTACATTTTAGAATGACATCTCAAAGTTACCCCCCCCCCCCGGACATTGGTAGCTAACTCATATAGTATTACTATACATTCTAAAGCATCTGTGATTGCTTAATCTTAGCAGCTGATCATGGCAGTTTCCCAATATCTCTAGTCATATAATTAGAGACTGCCAAGTGTTGCAGATGCATGAATCATCAGGAATACTTTTCACTTGAAGGTATCGGTTTTACATTAATTTTTGGTAATAATCACCACAAATCTCCGTACCAGGATCCAATGAAGGCAGTCCCACAGCTAGATGTAAAGGCCAATATGAAAAAAAAAAAAAAACTTATTTAGATCCACAGAGAAACTTTTCAGTCCACAAAACACAAATTCGAATGTTGTATAATAGTAAAAACTTTTAATGACAGCATAGCACAGCACGACAATGTTCAAAATGTTCCAAGCAGAATGCAAGCAAAAAGATTTTTGCTTGCATTCTGCTTGGAACATTTTGAACATTGTCATGCTGTGCTGTGCTGTCATTAAAAGTTTTTACTATTATACAACGTTCGAGTTCATGTTTTGTGGACTGAAAAGTTTCTCTGTGGATCTAAATAAGTTTTTTTTTTTTTTTTTTTTTTTTTTTTTCATATCGGCCTTTACATCTAGCTGTGGGACTGCCTTCATTGGATCCTGGTATGGAGATTTGTGGTGATTATTGGTGAAATTTGCTTTTTCTCCATCATCCATTTTTAACTTACTAATTAATTTTTGGTAAGAAATGAGATAAAACTGTGTCTGTGGCTACAGTAGATATAGCACACTGCAGAATAAAGATTATTTTAATTTACATTTACTGTGATTGACTTTGGAAGGGAGGGCAGCAACTTGAAATACATTAATGTAACTATTTTTTAGTACTTTTGACAAACACAAAGGATCGCCAGAAATTACTGTTTGAAGGAGTAGTTTGTGGAAGAAAGCAAATGGGATAAGGCTGATATCATTGAATAGATCACTGCCATGGCTTACAGGGGATGGGGGACAGAGAATAGTGTCTTAAAGGTATGAGATGAAGGACTTTACTGTGACTGATTCATATTTCTCTATATAATGATATGCTACTATTCCTGTAGCATAAACCATCATAGTCATTATGGCTACATCTTATCCAAAAAAAAGCTCTGCTAAGCATAACTCCATTTTTTCCATTCATGTTTTGACTATTTTACACTGCTCCATGAATTAAATTTTGCAGCATATTCTTACATCTGTAAATATGTATATGTTTTTAGTATATCCTTGTTATCTGTAAATATGTTTTGTTCATTTCTTATGTGATCCTATTTCCCCAGGCTGTGCCTGCAAATGATCCATTGAGATCAGTACACTACCTCGGTAAACAAATATGAATGGATGAGTGAATGAATGAATGAATGAATAAATAAATAAATATATACATTTTCTTTCACTTTTTCTGGTAGTAATCAGGATAGATCTGTAACATATGCATTGGTAATAGTACACACTGACACTGACCAAAGCATAATTCATTTGTGTTCATTTTTTTAGGATTATAGGATCATAGGAGATTACTAGGCTAATGGTGCTGGGGCGCTTGCAAACATAGCCAAGTGTTTACCCCCCCCCCCAAAAAAAAAATATTTAATTTTTATGGAAATTGGTGTCGGGTGGTGTGGTCTATAGCAGTAAGTGGAAGTACATTACTGTAACTGTTGTTTCACCACTTTTGGCAATCACACATAAGAGGTGATCTTTAAAAGTGGCAGTATAGGTGATATTTAAAAGTGGCTGTCTATTTTGGTGGTAGTTGTGTATGAATGTAAAGACAAGGTGAGTACAATAAAGGGATCATTGCTATGATTTAGTAATAAGTAGTGGGGACAGTGTATAGTGTCTGAGAGCTACAAGTTCAAACACATTACTGTGACTATATTCATTTCACTTTCATGAAAAGCTAACAGAGGGTTACACAGATGATAGATATATTTTCTGGGAGATAGGGAGGCACAGTGTGCATGAAAACATAGGGTGGTTGTGTGATAGGGTATTCTTAAAGGCAGTTTGTATAGAAAAATGAACAAGTTGAAATTCTTTATATTTTTTAAAAGGAAAAAATATTTTTTTTCAGTTCTAACAGTGCCAGGCTTTCAAACTGGTAAAACAATAAAGTCAAACTGAGAGGTGAGCTGCATGGAATGCTCTTGAGGTTAGATTTACAATAGTAGGCGTGTTTTGTTGCTGAATAAATACACAGTCATTATTATCTAAAAGTTTCATAATAAAATCTGAAAGGGTGACAGAGTCCTGGCCTTTCAAAGACATGCTCCATTGACTTTAGTTTATGTGTTATAGGTTCATAGGTTCATACTAGGCTATCTGCCCTAGGGCATTTATAAGCCTAGCCAGAGTGTGTTTGGCTTTCGCCACCCATTTTAAATTAATTTTGCTATGCCCTTTTTCGAGGTTAGTATACTGTGCCTCTGTCTAACAGTGACACAGAAGTGATACCCAGGGTAAACCTACGATCTCCTATCCACTCATAAAGATTCCTCTTGAAGAGAGTCAATGAGGGACTCTGCCTAACCTGGACTGGGATTTTATTACAGAGTGAAGGGAGCCTCTGGGTTATGAATCTTACTGCCACAGTCTGACATTTTGCATTATTCTTTGTTTTTATTGTGGGTACTGTGATGAACTTCTCAATGCGCCTAGTATACTATTGGTTTAACTACTTATTTATCAAGTTGTCAGTGCATCAGAAATAAAAAAAACTCTACATTCAATATATTTCAGTAGAAAACATCTATATATGTGTTTTGCAGTTGTAACATGTCATTGCTACAATGGCATATTACAGCTGGAAAAAATTATATAGATGTAACATGCCATTGCTACAGTGCCATGTTTTCAAGAGGCTGAACCTTTTGACAAAGACATCTACTATAAAGTAAATCTTTAGTAAAGTAATCTGTTTTTCTAACAATATTCTTTTTTTCATGCTAAGCTCTTTACAATAGCTAACAAATCTTTCTTATAGAATGATAACATTTGAAGACTAAACCTGAGTAAAATCATGAATATTAAGATTAAGGCAGTTTAAAAATTCCCAACCTTAATCTATATATTAATGCAACCCACTTTATCAAACTGCTAACAATTTCAGGTCTCTTTAGCAACTGTTCAAGTGTCACAACAGGATTAATGTTTTCAGTACAGATATTAATAAGAACAATATCAATCCAAACACATTATATATTGCAAAGTTTTCCATTTGATTTTAATGTATCTATTTCTAGACTCCCAATGACCAAATTTAAAATATGGGCTAATAATGGAATGTAATCTTTAGCAGCCTTTAACAGGTAACTCAATATAATCAACATCAACTTGCTTATAATTAGAAAAGATATTCCCTTCCTTAAAGTCAGTGTTACTTAAACACATGTGGTGATGTGCATGATGTAACTTGATCTTCAAAATTAGGACATATTGAAAAATGTCAAGGAGTTCAGGATCAATTTATATAATGCTGCTAGCACCGA
Organism: Protopterus annectens; assembly: GCF_019279795.1. Classification (NCBI taxonomy): domain Eukaryota; kingdom Metazoa; phylum Chordata; order Ceratodontiformes; family Protopteridae; genus Protopterus; species Protopterus annectens. The sequence goes on along the minus strand of NC_056733.1, from coordinate 413,888,051 downwards.
TGATCCACTTATCCTTCCCAACCCACCACTGGTGTGGTACTGGCTCTGGTGGATATTACAGGAACCACTGTTGTGACCACTGTTTTTTTTTAATGAGAAACATTTTTATTAGAACATCACTTAAGATATCATAGCTAAACGCTTCCAAATAGTCATGATGGGCCACAAAAATGCTTAATCAAATCTTGTTTTTTAAACTTACCCCAATTCATCTTCTTTCAAAGATATAGAATATTATTGTCAGCACTTAAAACTGTAGTGATGTTCATTCTTCCAAATACTAGTTAAAAACTGTTGAAATTAATCATAAAAAATGGGAACGAGCAAATTATATAACAAGATGCATATACTGTTTTGCCATGTAATAAAAGTTCACATCAGTAATTTATGATCCTCTGAATTCTGTGTTGTACTCCTTACAAAGCCTAAAGCTAAAGGGATTCTAATATCAGCATCTTTACAATTTTGTACAAATAAAATTGTAGGCTTCTTTCACGTTCTTTGGGACTAATCCACAGTTAAAGCTGTTTGGCAGTATCTTGTGCATGTTTTAATATACATACATTTCAAAAGTAAAATTTGTCTGTCCCTGTGTATTTTAATGTTAAAAGTGATGATACTGATTAAGGAATGTATATTATAACAAACATGCATTATAATCAACATTTTTCAACTTAGATAAATCTGTTTTATAGAACCCAGCTTGGTGGAAAGTGTCATGAAGCTCAAAACCTAGAGAAGTATTATCTGTATTGCTGTCAAATTATGAGAATATTCTACTAACTTTAAACTGCTGCTGAATAGATTTCCTAATATACAGTTTAAATTTTACAATATTTGTAAATGATAGCTTTATACACCATGGGTTGAGTTCATGGAAACATAATTTCAGTCATATAAGGCACTGCTAAATCAAATGGGTCTTGTATTTAATAAGTGGACTACTGCTATACCTTCAGGTTTGTGTGACTTATGACATTCTTGATTCCTTTTTATTCATCAGGAATATTAAATTGGTATCAGCAACTGTTTCATAATAATAGCTGCTGTTTTATCTTGTTAGCATACTTTGTGATTTTCTTGTGCAATATCATTATAAACATTTAATAAAAAATGATTGTTCAAATAAAGTTCATTGATTAAATGTTCATAACCATTAATATTATGGAAATTTCTCAAAGCCTAGCCAGAGAAAACAGAAGAAATCTAGTCTTCATGGAAAACAACCATGTATACATGGAACCTAAAGCAAAGGATAAAAAAAAACTGTAAAAATTGTAAAACAATACTGTATATGTAATGAAATTAACAGACTACAGGGCTTATAAGTATTCCTAATGGCAACATTTGCTTGGATTACAAACAATATTATTCAGCAATATAAAATTGAAAATGCTTATCTGAAAAGCAGAGGGCATATAATTTATTAGATGCTAGAATGGTTATTTGTAGCAATTATGAATACCAAACTCCTTTAGAATTAAACAGCCTATCATAGGCTTTGCAGAAAGCATCCATTTGCATCATCATTGGCTATGGCCCTGAAGTGAATCACTGTCATTAGAGTGTCATTGAAGGAAAATAAGATTTTGTGTTTGATGGGCTCCTGTCCTATTAGGGAAAGAGCAAGGGTTGTCCAGTGAACAGTTGCTCCTGGCGGAGATTGGGTTAAACAATCAACTTCGACTAAAGTGGCAAACTTTCAGACTTTCAGGTAGGCATCTGTAAGGCCATTATCACTGAGAGATTTATCCTAGTAAGTGTTATTTTTTCACCTTAACACCAGAGTTTCTCACTGATAGGATGCAATGATACTGCCATATATCAGTAAACAGAACTGTAGAATTATTATTTTGTGACTTTGACTAAAATCTGTTGGCAAATGACAAACCTCTAGATTTCATTTATAGAACATTTATTGTTAAATTGCTAGTCCTTAGTATTTGGGCCCTAATATGAATATACATTGATGGGGTCCATCTGATCACCAACATTTCCCCTGTACAATGCTATCTCAAAAGAAGAAGAGTTTTTTTGCATGTTGGCCAAAACACCAAGGACTAGCAATTTTATCAACAAAAGTTTTATAAATGAATGTCTGAGCTAGAAATACTAGAGATGGGAATGATGCCAGCAGATCAAACATTTGCCAAATAAAATGCTGAAGTTTAACTTTGCTAACAGTTTTGGTCAATATTTTCATTAGCTATGGTCATTGTGCATCCTCATCCAAAAGACTTTCTTGCTTGGTGCACAAATCCATTGCTTGCACTGTCATCATTAATACAATGGGCTCCCATACATAAGTTGAAAGTCTGAACCCAAAATGCATTGAAATGAATATTGAATACATGCCAGTTTTGAGTCTTAAGAGCAAATTATACTGTTTTTTACTTCATTTAATGATCAGCTCCCACATAGTGAAGGCATATCTACAGTTCAAGGAAAATAGTGATGCTGAAAGTCCAGATTCCATGCTTGCCTGCAGAGAAGGTCAAGTAGGTGTGGCAGAAACTATGTGATTTTTTTACAGAAAAAGAAGATGTTTCTTGATTTCTGCTACTGATACTGGTGCACCGTATTTATTTATTTGGGTATTGCAAGGTAAAGAAAAGACATGGAAATGATAATGCCCCCTGCACACTTTTTTCACAAACTAAAAACAATACCATTATTGCAGTTTACAACTGAGTTTCTTCCTTCTTTTCTTTCTTTTTTATTGCAATTAGACAGTACAAGTTCTGTCTAAGCCTCCTAGACAGAATTGTAATGAGCCTGATACCGTTTTAATTGCAGTTGATACAATGACTGGGGTTACAGACTCAGTCAGTGGTTCTGTGGAGAGGAGCAGTTACTACTAGTAATGCAGTCATCACAGGGGATGGTTTCCTCATACAATTAGATCTGTTCATGGATTTGGCTTGTGATGCATGTTGAGCTGTTCAAAATAGAGGGATGTAGCAGCTTATGAGAATATTTTCTGAACTCTTAACCAGTATCCATTGCAGTCCTTCACTGGATGTGAAGCTCTGTATGGAACACTGTATCTGTGTACCATTTTAAATTGTGGTACAATGTTAGTAATCTGCAAATATAAAAATGGGAAACTGTGATAGCATTGGTACTTTAATTTAAGCTCAACTGTTTTTTACTAGTTGATGTTTACAAAACCAAAGGAACTATGCTGTCAAAAATTAATGTGCTGCTTTTATCTGATAATATATTTGTAAGGCCATGAATAAAATCCACATCTGATCTTATCTTGGCCTCTACTGATTATGTACAAAATTCAATTCCCAAAACATTAGAATAATACTGACCTAGATTTCAAACCAACATTACATCATCACTGTAAAATGAAATCCCCCCTCATAAAATAAATAAGATTATTTTCAAATGTATCATATTATGCATATTCCACATTACCTCAACTAATTACTTAACTTCTGGCTAAAAAAATACATCTCTACATGAAGATTTAGCCCTGAGTAAGAACTACTTATATGTGTATCCTAAACAGACATCAGTCTGGTTAACAACTGGAAAAACGATACTCCTCTTTAAGGGTGAACCTACAAAATATCCTAAAAACTACAGACCAATAACTTGCCTTCCAACAATGTATAAACTACTGTATATAGTGAAATGATGCCAGCAAAGTTTATAGTTATTTAGAAGAAAACTCAATCATGACAATGGAACAAAGGGGGGAAAAAGAAAGTCGTATGGAACAAAGAATAATTTATTATTAAATAAAGTCATAATGGAGAATTGTGAAAAGGGGAAGGATCAAATATGGCATGGATAGATTACAAAAAAGCATTTGACAGCATCCTGCATTCATGGATAAATGAGTGCTTACAGATATATAAGATACACCCTAAGTTGATCAATTTACAATACAATAACCATGAAACAATGGCAAATCACTTTGCAGCTAAGACACAATAAAAGACAAATTACTATCCCTTGGATAAAAATTCAAAAGGGGATATTCCTGAATGACTTTTTTGTCACCTCTGTTCTTTTGTCTTGTCCTTAACCCATTAAGCTGCCTACTTAACATATTAGGTCATGATTACAATTTGTCTCTCAGAAAACAACAAAGTGTAATGACTCATCATCTTTTTAGAATGATTTATAACTGTATAGTTCATAAAATGAGTAGCTGAAAGCACAACTATAAGTGCTCAAAACATTCTCAGATGGTATAAGAATGTAATTTTGGTCTTGATAAATGTGAAAAGCAACATTTAAAACAGGAAAGTTGCAGCACCAAGCAAATATCAGTCTGGGATAGGAACATGATATAAAGGAACCTGAACAGGAGAAAGTGTATACATATTTGGGAATTGAAGGATCAACAATAAAATATGAACAAATGCAAACAAAACTCAGTAAGAAATATTTTAGAAGACTAAAATTAATACTGAAAACAGCCCTGATATCTAGAAACCAAGTCCAAGCTATAAACCAATTTGCTCTTCCTTTTCTAAGTTACAGTTTTGGGGTGATTGACTGGCCTCAAAAGGTAATAGATCAATTGGAAAGGAAAACAAGAAAAGTGCTTCATGCTTATCAAATGATATATAAAGATCAGTGTATACCGAGATTATATATTCCTCATTCTGAAGGAGGTATGGGCCTCTTCAAAACTGATTGCCTGTATAGATTGGCAATCAGAGGACTGCATACATATCTGCTGACTTCACCAGATCCAAATATAGTGAAAGTTTTAAAACATGAGGACAGCAAGTCTAAGATGGCTTCCCTGCTTGGTTTAGCAGACGCATATCTGTGTCAGGCGGGAATGGAAATTAAACCAGAAGTAGACAAAAATCAGGCAGCGACTGAATGTGCCAAAACACAAAAGAAGGAATATAAGGCGAAGAATCAGATGAGAAGGCAAAAAATGTTGAAAATGCATAAATATACTTGCAAGTACAGAAATCACCTGGAACAACCTCATGTCACTCAGGATCTGATGCAGGAATGGTTAAGGAGAGGTGAATTTAAACCAAAAGATGAAAGGTTAACATTGGCGGCCCAGGATAGTTGACTATGTACACATTAGTTTACAAAGTCCATTGAACCTGTGGGAGAAAAAGCCAAGTGCAGGTTTTCTAAAGCAGAACTGGAAACAGTAACACATCTTGTTGTTCGGTATGATACACTAATGGCAGAGGGCCTGTATACTGAAAGGTATAATGATGTGGCAAGACACATTCCACAGATGTTTCCCAATAGCAGAGTCCCCAGTATGGAGTGTCGGCTCACTGAAAGAACTGCATGCTAATGTTTGCATAATCATTATAGTATTAAAGTAGTTAAAAAAACATTGGAAACATTAACCACAAAGCATTATAGAGAATGATGAAGCTTATATCACATGGGATCACCCATTAGCAACAGTTCAAAAAATAAATGTGAGAAAAACAAGATATAGTAGTCCATGCAAAGAAGACAAAAGACAAAGTAGCATTTATCATTGAAATTGCTAAACCCAGTGATTATAGTGTCTTACGTGCAGAGACACACAAAGTCATAAAATACCAGGATTTGCAGGCACAAACAAGAGTAATGTGGAAGAAGGATACCAAAATAATTGCAATAGTAGTAGGAGCAATGGGTCTCATAAAAATAATCTTCTTCTTCTGGCTTTTCCCAGTTAGGGGTTGCCACAGCGGATCACTTGTCTGCTCATGATTGGCAGTGGAGTTTTTATGGTTCCATAGAAGGCACACACATGCACACACTCACACCTAGGGCCAATTTAGAGTGTCCAATCCACCTACAGCATGTCTTTGGGATGTGAGAGGAAACCGGACCACCCGGAGGAAACACACAGGACCACAGGGAGGACATGTAAACTCTGCACAGAAGGCACCCCAGCTGAGTATCGAACCAGAGAACCTCTAACTGTGAGGCAGCAATGCTAACCGCTGCACCACTGCGGCCACCCAGCCTCATAAAAAATACTATACAGTCATATTTAGATATGCTGCCAATACATGAAACTCTGTATGAACTGCAGTAGTCTGTCTTAGGCATATTGTGGGTGCTGCAAAGAGCATTTTTGGCTAACATCAAAGACTGAAACAATACTAATTTCACGAACTTTAATCATACTTTGATTTAGGAATGGAGTTCATTCCTATCATGGTATTAGAAATCCAAAAGACATTGAGAAATTAAACTGAGTAATCACTCATTCATGACAGAAAATCTGTAATAAGTACAATTTAAATTATAAGTAAAATTTGTATTAATTTATGTACATTTTCTCATAATCATACCAACAGCAGTAGTACAAGTAGGATTCAGAAACAATCTGCCTAATATATAAAGCCTGTCTGCATAGTTCACAAATGCATACATGGTGTTTGCAATTCAGAGACTAGGCCTGCATAGGTAGGTATTGCGTGGTATATGTTACGCAGTGTATTTGAATGGGATGATAATAGTTGAGACTGAAAAAGGCTCACAATGAGCAGAGCATCCTTCCTGATTCTTTGACTGACCTGCCACAGATGTTTCCCAATAGCAGAGTTCTCAGTATGGAGTGTCGGCTCACTGAAAGAACTGCATGCTAATGCTAATTATTCATGTGCTGTTGTTGCGTCTTTCGGCTTTTCCCAGTTAGGGGTCGCCACAGCAGAACGCCAGTCCACTAATGATTGGCAGTAGATTTTTATGTGCCTAGTTGCCAGCCCCGATGCACAACCTTCAACAAAGGTATGCCCATTCACGCATGTCTCCAGACAGAAGATGGTCTAGCCTGGAATCGAACGGGACAATGTCTTACTGTCAGGCGACAGCACTACCGCAGCACCACCACCGCAGTTTTTTTAATTATTCATGTGCTGTCCCCCAGAAATGCTATCAGCTCATGATTTGCACTGCCAAGTGATTAAGATAATTGCTCAGCAGCATAAAAGTTCACTGTTGGAGGAAAAGGAGAATGCTGTCAAATAATGATGCTAACTTATTTATGCCTGTGGAGGCAGTTTCCATGCAGGTAACATCAGCAAAGACATGGGGGAAAGGAGTGTGTAAGTGTGTGGATGTGTATGTGTGAATGTCTTTAGGGACATGAATGGTTGTTTCTAAGTGTGTAACTGGTTGGATGGTCACACTTGGGAGTTAGGGAAAGATTTGAGAGTGTGTGTGTGTGTGTGTGTGTGTGTGTGTGTGTGTGTGTGTGTGTGTGTGTGTGTGTGTGTGTGTGTGTGTGTGTGTGTGTGTGTGTGTGTGTGTGTGCGTGTGTGTGTGTGTGTGTGTGTGTGTGTGTGTGTGTGTGTGTGTGTGTGTGTGTGTTTGTGTGTGTATGTTGGAGCTTGAATATGGGTAAGTGTTTCTATTAATGTGATTGAATGTGGTGGTGCTTGTTTATTGATAAGTGAATGTGTGTGTGTGTGCGTGTGTGCGCGCGCATGTGTGTGTGTTTGTGTGTGTGTGTCTGTGTGTCTGTGTGTCTGTGTTAAAGTCTGGGAGTGTGTGTGGGCATGTAGGGGGGGGTACCTTCACCAATGTGATGCCGGGGCCACTAGGGAAAACAGTAATACGTTCACAACTCACACTATTATGGTTAGTTGGAGCGGGATTCAAACATGCTAATGAGCCAGTAATGAGGTATTTCTCATTGTGGCCATGGCTGTCTTTCAATCACATTTTCTCACTATTGCAGAAATTGCCATACCTGTGGTAGGGAATTTCCATGAAAACTGTGGAGTGTATCCAAATGAATGAGAAAACACAGGTGCTGTGATTCAGAAACATTAAAGTTATGCATTGATCAGGGGAAATAAACAAGTATTAATTAGCACAGCATGTTGTCAAATGTCAGTGTGTTCAGCATTCGTGTTGGAAATCACAACATGCTTGGTTCCTTTGAACAGCTTAATGTAGTCCAGGTAGCTAAGGCACCTTTCCTGTGCAAATGAGCTCAGTGGTAACATCTGCAATGACATTCACAGCTTATATATCATGGAATAGCTGACCAGCAAATTTTCAATCACTTCTGAGTTATCCATGAATTACTTAGGACCTTCAGACACCTGTAAAGCATACACCAGGGAGTATGTCAGTCATCTACCTTGAAGCTATTGTACAAGTTCCCTGATGTGCTCATGGAGGATCATATTTTCTTGCCTATGACTCTATAGGAGGAAGCCATGAAGATGCATGGCTGATGCCACTAGTGCAGCATCCACATACTTTAATGGAATATCATTATAATGTTATCTATGGTTTGATCTGTGTTGCTGCTGAACATGTATTTTGGCTTTCCAGAAAATACATTAGATGTTTTGATAGCTCAAGAAGGGCATTGCAGTATGCACCTGGAAAGGTTAGCAACATCTTTGTTGTGCAAGTTGTGCTGCACAACATGTGTGAGGAAGCAGGTTGCCGAGGCTGTGCCCAGACAACTAGTCTAACACCAGCACCTTAGTGACCTATGGTTTGTGGTTGAGAGTTATAGCAGTGAACAGGGGAATGATCAAGAAAGACAATCCAAACCCCTACCATGGATGGTCTAGGTTTTTCTCAGAAAAAGTAGAAACACTGGGTACATCATGAGAACAAGCATATGATAGAACAGCTCACATTATGAAGATGAAGCCAATGCAATTTATGCTTTGCAATAAATCAAACATCACTGCACAGCAACTCAAACAGAAGGCTATTAGGCTGATTAGCCATCACTAATTTGCACAGGTGACAGCAAAATTTGTAGCAAGTAACCTTTAGACAGTTTAGATCAAATGACTGTCAGCACTTGTAATGCAGAGTGCCGGCATGACAAAAAAAAACTCCCACTAAAAATGCAGTAGGAGTGCCAATATTAAGCATTGTTCATATCCTTTAAACTTCTTTTTTTGCAGAAGGAAAGCCCCCAGCTCCCCACCCCATATGCTAGAAATTATGTACAACTCCAAAATCACCATAACTTGGAGAATAGGGAATAGTTCTTGAAATGTCCATCTTGGACTTAATATATGCAAGTCAAATGTTTTTCAGGCAATCAGTCTCAGCATTAAAAAACGGATTCCAACATTTAAAATGATAATGGACTGTCCAACCTCTTTTAAAACTACTGTTGAGATAACTGTCCAACATGCATGCAGGCTGATTTTCACTGCATTTTTAGACAAGTTTTCCTATTCTTAGCTACTGAGGCTTATCAGAACTGAATGTTTCTGGATTATCTAATGAACTTATTTTTGTCCATTCCAAATGTGCATGTCTATCCTGATGACAATTTGCAAATGTATATCTGTGTGTCTTGCATGCACTTTGTGTATTTTATGTGGGATTCTGAAATGGAAATAGAATTACTCAGATTGTACATTTCTCTTAGACTTATTCTTCTTAGGGCTTTATCTTATAGCTTTCTGTTACATCTATTAGTTATGCATTCATTAAGTACATAGCATCTATCACTGGCTGCTTGGCAGTATCATTAACAAGTTTACTGATATTGTATTTTGTTTTTTTTCAGGGGGGCACAAATGTAAGCACAGAAATTGTATTTATTTATTTATTCCACATTTTCAGTGGAGACCCAAGGAAAAAAGCTCCAAGAAAGACAAATTACAATTACAATTATGACAGTATTACATTTTGCAAAGAACAACAATAATTTTACAATGTATATAATACATACAGTCTGACAGCATTAAACTTTGCAAAGAACAAAGACCAATTTTACAATGTTTATATGAAATTATATCAGTATGAATGCTGTGGTTATAGATGTGTGTGTGTGTGTGTGTGTGTGTGTGTGTGTGTGTGTGTGTGTGTGTGTGTGTGTGTGTGTGTGTGTGTGTGTGTGTGTGTGTGTGTGTGTGTGTGTGTGTGTTGCTTCACTGTATATAGGCATTTAATGGTACATTTGTGTAGTTATTTCAGGTCTATATTAATTTGCTCAAATGCCATTTCAGCGAACACCTAATCAGCAACACAAATTCAGTGAAAATCATTTCAGCAATTCACTGAATTTACCAGTGGCAAAGAAGTAGCTGGCCAACTACACAACTTTGCCCTTTTCTCCATGGTAGTGCGATCTCGGAGTTGGTATGTTATCCAAGACAGGCATCCAGTTGTTTCAACATAAGGGGTAAACTAATGCTCTTTACAGATAAAACTTAATGGTAAAAGTACTGCAGAGGGCATACATATTTTCTCAGCTGCACTTTTCACTGACACATCTGTGTGCCTGTACATTTTAATCAATGACTCTGAGGAAGCCATTAATTTGGTGAAAGCGCTTAGTCGGTGAATAAATTGGATTATCCAAGGCCTGACGTGTTGTGCTTTTTTTTGGCTGTGTCGTATTTGTTTCTTTTTACCTTTTTATCCTGTTTTCCGGATTTTTGTTTGTGTGTTAATCAATGAATGTAAACCAGTTGGAAATTTCTGTCTTAATGGTAATAACGGCTGAAGTGACTGCTTAGAAGTTTAATCATCAGTCTGTGCAAATATGTCACAATAAAAATCCATTAGTTTAATGGTATGCTTTTCCTTTGAACTTTCTAAGTGAAGATATTGTCAAAACCAAAAGAACGTTCCCACCCAACATATAAAAATAGACACAGTCAGCAATTTAATAACAATTTGAGAACTTTCTTTCTTCACAGTTACAAACTAAAACTTCAAAAGGATAATAAAAAAAAATCACTTCCTATTAACATTAAATATACATACTTAATACCTATGATATAAAATCCAGACAAAGTTGTTCTACAATTTAGTGGAACTCAACTTTAAAGCACTGCTTAAAAACAAATTGCCATTTCCGTCATCAGGAACAACTTTTTCCACTACATAAAATAAAAACTTCTTAAAATTATCATACTCTAGAGAATGCCTACTTAAAGCATTGTTTGTATTCTGGACCTTGGTAGCATAATTGTGTTGGTAAATTCTCACCCTCACAGATTTCTTGGTTTTAAATGCATAAAAATGTGGGGCATGACATGCATATAGCAATATACACCACCCCCTTACTGTTACAATCATATAAAACATTGCTTCTAATAGCTGAGGGGTGACTTTCCAAAATTAAGTTAACTTCATTATAAATATAGCTACACTGCTTGCATGCCCTGCATTTTTTCATACCCCTTTTAGGTTCAACAAAACAACCATTTTTCTTTAAAATTCTTGAGCCTTCCAAAAGAGATTTTAGATTTTTTTTCTTTATTGTGAATAAAGCATGGAAACCATCCTACTTTGTCAGTCAGAATAAAGGAGTCAAAGACAGTGAAACTGTAAAACCATTACTCTAGAATAATTAATATTAACTGTTCTAAATTTTAAAGGGATTTTGTTTTAATTAATAAAGGTGGAAACTTTCGGAGTCTTAATCCCTTAATTTCTTCAGCTGAGCTTACCACCAGTTGATAAGGATAACCTCTATCCAAAAAACGTATCCTTCAGTTTCTGTAATTCTGTTAAAAACTGTTCACAGACAACCTACCTAGTAAATTTCTCAAAATGACAGCAAGCAGTATAGCCTATCCTATGTCTATTCTTATGAATAGATCCATACAGTAATCTTATGTCCCAAAAATCTGGAAAAGTCATATATCATCCCCCTCCATAAAGGTGACAACTCATTAGACAACACAAAATTCTGAGAAATGTCATCTCAGACTTAAATGTATGTCTGTTCTTTTGGCTCTCCAAGTTTCAAGATTTGCTATAGCAGTTCCTGATATTTCATACGGTTACCTTTGCACACTATTAACACAGTTATGTATTGACATCTGTGTGTGCTCCCAATAATCAGCAACTGTAGACACTCTGTTTAATGTGTATATTCCAAATGTTTGATTATGGCAAAAAATGACTTCACAAAAACACACAGCAGTGACATTAATGCTTTTTCCAGCTTATTTCACACAAATGCACAGACACCATGAAAAGCAGGAAACAGAAATATCCATTCAAATTAAGCAAGCAAGCATCACTTTCATCCACAACATCACGCACATACCTACCCAGCAATTATAGCCACTCTGTCAGCAGTGTACTATACCTGTATATACATGACTATCATAAGCCCTGAAGGATGAGATGTTTGAAACTACAGAGAGTTGCCTGAAAAATACAGTATACAAAGAACTATCCAGATACTTTTGGTGAAATAAATGAGCACTTAATGTTTTTTTTCATACAAAATCCAGTATGCAAAACAAAAAAAAAAAAATAAAACGAAGCCCCTGTATCTCCTGACTTCCAAACATCAATGACGCAGGGATAAAAAAATACAAAAGGGACAGTCTAATTTTGTTCCTGTAAATAAGTGACTAAAGGGGCTGGATGAAAATAAATAAAGTAGGTAGATTCCAGAGGTAGGCAAACATCTGAGAACCCGTGACATCAGTTGTCTTCCATCTGGAAATTAGTTTACAGAATGTCTTTCTAGTGCAGAAATGGCACCCAAGGAACTTTGCAAGGAAAAACTAAGTGCTTTTCACATTTCTTTTTTTCTTATATAGCATGAGCTCATATAATGGTGCTACTGAGTGTGGGTGACACCATTACTCATAATAAATTAGTAAGAACAAACACCGGCCAATGGCATGCTACACTATGTGTGACTTTCCTTGCAGGGTGAAGACCTGGAAATTTTTTTTCTTAATTTTTTTCTAATAAAAGCTGTACATTTTTAACTTGTATTATGCAGCTGCATGGTTGTAGAACCCTGTAACTGGATTCATTCATCTGAATATTTTAATAAAATAGAAATAGGCTCTTAAACTTTAGAGGACCCAGTGGTTTTGCAGGCATGTTGGGAATATTTATAATTAAGTTAGTTCGACTGCAGGTGCCGAGCATGGAGTACTATAACTTGTGCTATAAGCACAAATTAGTTAAATGGAACTGAAGGATTTTCACTGCTTGTACCTTATCATGCATAAACCTACTCAAGAGATTTTATCTTCTCGGTTTTTGTATTATATTTTGTTTAGTCTCTTCTCTCATTTCCTTAGCTACCATAGTAGAACCTTTTTAAACCATGCACCAAAATACTTCATCTTAACTATGTACCCGTAAATATGGGTATTACTGAACCAATCCATATGTGGGGATATAGATTACCATTATAGCCTTTGTTTTATCTTCATTTAGTTTATACCCTGAAAAAGCTGACACTGTCTCAACATATTTCATAGCACTTAAATATCATTTCCTGGATTTAACAAATACAAAATAATATTATCTGCAAATAAGGCTAATTATTCTTAAGTACCTAACATACCTTTGAATTTGTGAGTCCATCATTTTCTTTGTCAATGCCTCTATATATAAGGCAAATAACAAAGGGGAGACAGGATATCCCAGCTTGATTCCTCTGTTTAAACATAGCTTGTCAGAGAAGAACCCTCCAACCTTATTTCTATGACCCTTCATATTTCTTCCTAAGTAACTGCATTATTCCATTATGAAATGACCATGCTGCCATTGATCTACTCATAAAACCCCAACCAGCTCTATTGAATACCTTCACTACATCAAGATCCACAAACAATAGTGGGGTATTCTTGCACTCTGCTTCCCAATTGATCATCATTGTTTTCTTAATGTCAAATGTTTGCCTCTCCATCACAAAACCACATTGATTCAAATCTGTCAGTTTTGGCATTGGCTTAGCTATTATCTTAGCTAGTACAGACATAAACACTTTATGATCTTGATTTAAAACTGAAATTGGTCTATATAAACGTGGGTTTAAATGGACTTTGCCATCTTTGGATAGTACAGCAACCACAGCTTTCTTCCAATATGCTACTACTGTCCCTCCTTTTAAAACATTGTTAAACATAACCTTCCAGATTTTTATCACTGTCTTCCCTCCTAACCTCTAAACTTCCATAGGAATACCATTTTTATTCATGGAGACTTGCCTATTAATTGATTATGCATTACCATTTTCATTGCATTCCCTCCCATCTTAGCTATTAATTCTTGATCGTCATCCTCCTCTAACCTTAGCATACTTAAGTCTTCCATAAAAATTTCCATTTGTGTATTTTTTGGCTTGCCATTTCTCTGTCCTATACAGATTTTCATAGAATTTCTTAAATATCTCTAATACCTCTAGAGGGTCTCTGATTATTTTTCTAATCATAGGCTCCCTAAGTTTGGCAATAATCCTTTCTATGTTCTGTTGCCTAAGTTGTTGTGCTAATACATTTGTGCTCTGGAGGTGTTATCAAAAATATTTGCTTAACAGCAACCTTTCTAAACTCAGGGACATTAGACAAATACTTCTTTATTTTCCTTTTAACACACAATAATTGTTCTCATTCTATAAGATTCCCCTACATCTGCAGTACTTTAAGCTTTGATAATCCCCCCTGTAATTCCTATTACCTCTTCCCCATATCTCTTTCTCTCTCTTATTTTATCATAAGTTTAAATTCTATTTTCATTTTATCCTACTTCTCAGCTATCCTTAATGAAGACATCTGTAGCTTCTTTAAAAACTCTTGAATCATTTCCACTACCGATTCCTTAAATTCCTCATTTTTTAAATAGGTAAGTAGGAAAGCGACAGTGTCTCATTTTTACTTGATTACCCTGTATCTTTATCTTAATGTTTTTTGGTGCATGATCTGAAATAGTTGTTGGATATATTTCAAAGTTTTCAATTAAATGCTTATGCTCCTATGAAATTAATTTCTTTCCAGTCTAACCCAGTTAATGTACCTTTGAGAATAATATGTAAATTCTCTCTGGGTTCCTACTCTTTCCCACTCCAAATATTCTTACATATTTCTTCAGAAATCTACCCTCCTTTGTTATATTCCCTTCTGAGTCCCCTGGTACATCTTCACTATTGCATATCAATTTCAGTTCCCCACTCAAGAATAATATTCCATGCTGAAAGCTAATTATCTCTCCCATAATTTTCATAACATCCTTAATATTAGTTTTAGATGGAATATAAATGCATGCCAGTGTAATACTCCTTCACTGACACTAACTTGTGACCACAGATCTACAATTGTTGTCTTTCTCCTCCTTTATCACTATTGGGGCCTCTCTCACAATCAGTATTATTACCTCTTTTTTTCTATGTACCTGATATTCGGCTGAATAATCATTCTGAAGCAGGGGTGTAGCCAGAAATTTACATTTTGTACTCAAACCTAATATTGTTGCCACTACCACCCACCTATAATTGTAAAAATGTACTCATTCCTCTAAATGCTACCCCCAATACATATAGGAAGGTGACTCATTATTTTCAATTACCATTTATTCCCATAAAAACCTGTTTTTAGTGGCATACTCATTTCACACAGGCATTCTTTGTCTACCTCTTTACTTTTAATATTTGTTTGCACAGTTCAAAACATTCTGTGCTTTTTGGGTGTTGAAGTTTCCAAGAGATGCTCAGAAAAAAAATTTACTCATTTGAGAACAATGAGCATATCTAGCTATCCCCTTGTTCTGAAGCCTTTATTTGACAAATTCACATCCTCATTAGTATCTGTGTGTGTCTCCTGTAATATTACTAATCACACCCTACACTTTTTAAAATAATTTATTAATGTTTGCTTTTTGTCTGTACATACAATACAGTTTATATTCCTTGAAATAATTGACAAAGCAGTTATTCTGATACGATGCTATTACTTTCTTACATGCTGCATGTCATTTTTTAATACTTGTTTCCATCCTGTAAATTACATGCACACAGTATTTTTTATTTTATTTATTTTATTTCTTTAATTACCTTTGATTTCCAGGAAAACCCTACTAAGTAGGAGCACATTTTCAGCTAAAGCCCAGGTGGAAAAGCTCCTAAGTGTTAAAAAACATTTTTGGAACAATAATTTTAAAGTCTTTAAAAATAATTAAAAAAAACTACAGTTTAAATAATTTTACCAAACTGGACATAATATGAAACATTGGTTAAGAATAGATACATGCTATATGACACTGGTTTAATTGTTAGAGAAGTTTTAGCCAGTTTATAGAAAAATTAAAGTTAAGTTAATATAATACAAACAGGAATTCTAATACTAAGTGAGAGAAAAGCAGGCTTATGGGATATTTAGATAGAAAGCCATGGAGAGAAATTGATAGAAGTAAGGAAGTGAGTGAGAAAGGGAGAGTAAGGAGATATAAGGTATGACTAGGTATTTGTTTACATTTAGGGATATAGTATCCTGGTATTGAGCAAGAACAGAGCCAACATTTGGCTAATGAGTCTTTCAGAATGGTAGTGCAAGTTTAGCTTTAGTCATGTCAATGAGAAAGTTTTTGGATCTATTAAGCATCCTTAGTTTTTTGATGAGTTTTTCTCATGCTATTTGTATATGCAGGTCAAATTTAGGATTATCATCCACTATCATCCCTAATAATTTGATATGAGAAGTGACTTCACTAGTTGTGTTATTGAGAGAGGACTTTAAATTTTGTTTTTTCATGGGAGAGGGATTTGGGAAAAAAAGTATATTTTTTTAGGGTTCAGCATGAGTGACAAAGCCATGTTTCAGTGTCCGTTAAAGCTTTCTGAGTAATGTTTTGGAAGTGTACCTTGTCAGATATGCAAATGAGTGTGGACTCATCTGTGTACTGTATTAGGGAGGCCTATTGTGTGGGTGTGTGGAAGGTGCATTCACATGGGGTTTTTTTCCATATACTCTGGTTTCTGCCCCTTTCCAAAGACATCTGATAGGTGGACTGGTTCATTCGTGTGTGTCTATATGTGATATGAAAAAGGGCCTGGCAATCTAACTCTGTTTCTCCAACTTGCCCACTAATCTTCATGGATGGCAAAGACTGTGACTCATAACGCTGATAGAGAAACGAGGAGACCCAGTCCCCCTGCAAAAATGACATATTTATTATTGTAGTAACATGTAAAATAAATACATGTCAGTCATGCAATATGGCAGTACACTCTTTGTTTCATTTTTGCTTTATTTTATAATGGAGTTTGAAGATAAATTTATCAGGGGATGTATTCCTGTTTTCTTGACAACATTTCAAAATGTTAGCTCTTATTTAAATTTCTATAGTATGAACAAAGGGCCTATAGAGAACATACAAGTTATTGGGATTGTATATCGAGGCATCCTTAAAGATTCTATCAGTCATTTACATGCTATTGTTTATCTTTTTTTGGTACATTTTCATCTTGTCCATTATCTGTCATTATGCATTCAGTAAATACTGTTGCTGAGTTGGTTGTGCATCTATAAGATGTTTCTCCCAGTGAGTAAGATAACATAATGGCTAGACATTTAAGAAATGGAAACATATCAGGAAAGGAGAGCAAGAATGAAAATAGCAGGCTAAGTGAGAAATAAAGGGCAGTAGAACAGACTTCTTAGTGGAAAGAAGGATGTTAGAATAGGGAAATAAGTGAAGACCTTCACATCAAAACAGACATTGCAGAGAATAACTAATAAGAAGAACAGGAAAAGGGAAATAAGGCAAAAACAAGTAATGAATGCTGAATGTAGTAGTAGGAGAAGTAAATAGGAGAAAATCAGAAATGTAAAAAGAAAGAGAAAAGAGAGATGTATGTTTATAAGATGAAAGGGGAATAAAGAAGTAAGTACAGAAGTGACTAAATGAGGAAGTTGGGATTTATCCTATGAAAGGAGGGATGAGGAATTAATTTTAAATTCTATTAATCACAGACTAGCTCCTGCCAAGAAACAGTAACCCTTATTTCCTACTGAAATCCTACTAAGCAAAAAAAAAAGAGTATTGTTTGATACAATCAGCCAGTGAGGATTCCAAACATTCTGTTTTGTTTCATGTGTGGATTATTGGTACATGTTTTCCGTGCCTGTTGACATTCCACATATCCTTGTATCATGTTTAAAGAAAACAAAATTTCTGATATTTTCTAGTGTTATTTACGCTTCATGTCTGCCAATCTTCAAGCCACCCCTGTGGGTCTTTAACCCACTCAATCACCTACTATTAGGGGTCTCCAGCATTAGGGCAAGAGACAACCAGAGTGGCTATCATTCAGGCAGTCATGGAGGTTATTTGCACCCTTACTAGAATGTTGGAAGTGACATCATTTCTAGGAAGAGCATAACCTAATCCCTGGTTGTTTAAATAAGCACTCCTGTCACTGGAAGACCTCCTATATTCTCCATGTGCTGTGCACGCTATAATTCACACATGATGAGGGCTGACATCACTGGTTTGGGAACAGTGCCAGGACCTTGGATGTTTTGTTACTATACAAGGCTCCACTGGCTTGGTGGCAACTGACTAAGTGAAACTGCTGTTCCCTAACCACAGAATGGATGAGCTAGTGTTGATAACTCACTGCTATCCTATCCTGCCTGGCTGTTCCAATGCCCTAGCTACTATGTGAACTTGGAACATGGGAAATCTGGATTGTAAACAGGGCTTTATGCTTCTTTACCACAGAGCTTGTTAGCAACTTCCTCAGTGGTATATAGTGCTACTTTCTGATAGAAAAGTGCCTTTGCACTAGCCCCCCCCCCCACCTCAAGCAGAAAAAAAATAAGCCCAAAGATTTTGTTTTATTGGATCTCTGCAATGAAGTGTGTTTTCATACATGGTCATCAAAGTAGTGTATTATAACAAAGCCCTGTATTCTCTTGTGCAGGTATTTGACTGAAGTTTTGTAAACTAGGACATTCCATGCTAGAGAACACAGTCATTCACGAAAGCTCAGTCAGTAAATGACAGCTATGATAAGTTGAGGTCCATGCCTGCCACCTACTTTCAAAACTGGATCAGTACTAATTTGAATAAATTTTGAGTCCCAGAATGCCAGATTCCATTTAATGTGTCAGTGCTATCAATTTCATCCAGTTACGCAAAGTGTCATCCTCATTTATGACAGGTCTTATGCTGTATCTCTGTCAATGAATACATGCAGACATACAGATGAACATATTAACATGGTCAAAGAAGATGACCTGTCATCTGTCAAGTTCACTTAAGTGTTACGGCTGCCCGACCTCTGTATGTCTCATTCTTTTCTTGCCTTGTTTTGTTTTAGGAAGCCTTCAGTCTTTCTAATGATACACATTGTATTACTGTCTCTCTGTCAATGTGTTCAGTAACTATAATGTACTATTGCTTCTCATATATGTGTATTTGAATCATTCGCACCATTTCTGTTTCTTTTTTTTTTTTTTTTATCTTTTCTTTCCTGTTCAGGTCTACCCTTGTCACTTACCCCTAAACATAAACATGAAACTCATAACTCAGCTGCTGAATTCCACTCCAGAGGCAGTCTATTCAGAAGTGCTGATAGGATGTTTCATGAAATATCAGAAATGTTGACAGGCCACTTCACAATAAATACACATACACACACACACACACACACACACACACACACACACACACACACACACACACACACACGCACACACACAAAATCCCACACTCAGGCATTACTGATAAAGTTAGCATACTGAATGTAAACCCCTTTGTTGTAAGATGGGTTGCCAGCTGGCTCAAAAACCAAACACACACTATCAAAGTGGGTGACTCCATATCAACCAGCAGGGTGCCACAGGGGTCAGTGCAGGGCCCCCTAATGTTTGGTATGTACTTCTCAGATGTTCAGGTCAAAACTAAGGGGTTGTGGCTGACCAAATTTGTGAACAACTGGAAACTGGGTCCAAATACTGAATCTCCAAATGTTGTCAGTATACTCTAAGAAGCTCTTATGCAGATCAGGGACTGGTGCCTTAGTCATGGACTCAAACTGAATGCAAAGAAATGCATTATCATTCCCTTTGGCACAAAAAAATGTCCTGTCACACTATCAAATCAACAACAATACCCTAAGTACCCACAAATGGTAAGGGATCTGGGATCACAAGTTGACTGCGACCTTAATTTCAACCACCATGTTTCTACTGTAGTAAGTAAGGCTTTCTATGTAGCACACTTGATTAATAAAGACATCACCTCAAGAGCAAAGGAGGTTATAACTCCTCTATACTCTGCACTAATCCGGACCATAATTGAGTATAATGCCTCATTTGGCATGTACCGTACAAAACACCTGCAGCAGTTGGAGAGACCTCAGAATTTTCTAACAAAGAAGATCAAGGGACTCCAGCACGTGCCTTACACAGACTGACTAAAGTCCCTGTCACTATACTCTGTATCATGTAGACTTCTTATGAGACACTTATGCCTGGCTTACAGAGCAATCTCAGACCCAAACATAATGAACTTGTTGCATATCTGTAAATCAAATGGGACTAAAGCTACCTATTCCAGGGACCTAAATATGGCCTACAACTTAAATAGGACATGCTGGAGGGACAGATTTGTCTCCCAGCGACTGCCACATCTTTGGAAAAGGCTACCAATTCATGTGAAACAGAGCACCTCTATGACACTGTTCAAGAGGAACCTGGACAAGTGGATTGGGCATCATAAACTCTTACTGGGGATAGCGCCCATAGGCATGGGCAGTCATTACTAAATGCAGTCCTGGGCATTGACCAGTGTTTCTATGGTATTACATTTGGATGAAATGGCTAGGCTTGAAATGATCTCTGGGTCCATAGCCTAGTAATCTCCTATGATCCAATGATCATATGAAAACAACTTGGACAGCAAAAAATAAGATAAAGCTACTATTACAATGAAACATATATTTCTGACAATGGATAAGGACCCTATGTTCAAATAAGTCTACCCATTACTTGCTAGGTTATTTGTAATTCCAAATAACCCACTTATCAAAGACTGATTTTGAGCTTGTTCTCCCATGGTCTTTGTAAGCATAGCCTTATTCTTGTTCAGTGCTTCCTTAAATTCAGGGAATGTTTTTGAAAGTTTCTTTAAATGAAATTTGTTAGAGTCACATACCACACATTCTGTAAAATAGTACCTATTTATTTCCCCTCACTTGACTTATATTTTTAGACTGTCTTGCTTCGGTTACATGTATTTTTGTAGCATAGTACTCTCCAACTCAGTGGATTTCTTTGAGGTACTTACAATTTTCTGTCATGTCTCATTTTTTAAAGGCTACACATATTAAGGTCTTTTTGATATTGCCTTATGTAACTTACAATTCAGACCACACACAGAGTTTTTGTTCTCTTCTAAAATAACACTGTTTTGTCTGTGTCATTGTGCTGAGGTTTCCAGAACTGTGTGGTGTTTTATCAGTTATGAAAGGGGATAATACCTTCCACTCTTGTTGATGTGCTGTGTTACTCTTTGTGTCATTTGCATGTATTTTAAGTCTTTCACTATTCTTTATACTGGCTTTTACATGCTAATTTCTTATTGTTATAACATTAGACATGATTATCCCTGGTCCTTTTTTTCTTTTTTTCTGCTAATATGGTGTCTCCCACCTTCAGCTGTGTACTGTTCCCTTGGATTTCTACTCACAAAATGTATTATTTTGCCATTTTTGAATAGTTTCTAGACTTTCATCTAGTCATTCCAGCTGTCCAAGTTCCAGTCCATATCTTCTTTTGTATCAGTTGTATTGCATAACAGCCATCATCTGAATGGCAAATATTTTCTTCTAGGCCATCTGTAAGGTCAAGCCACTGTAAAGGACCAGCCTCAGAAATGACCCCTGAGATAACCTATTGGCTGCCATCCTTTCATCTCAGTGGACTCCAATTACTATACCTGTCTGTGTCTTATTGTCTAGCTAATGCTTTACCTTTGTGCATGATCTTCTTCTTCTGAATTTTGCCTGTGCTGGATTATGTGCTGAACTGACATCCAGATAGTCTAAAACTATTTCCTTCCATAGTGACTACATTTTTTTTATCTGAGAATGAGAAGTTACTAGTTTGCTGCCTCTGTTTTGCTTGTGCATTCATGGAGAAGAAGCACATTAGACCATCTTCTGTCATTAGCCATCTTAATTTTCTCTTGCATTTTATTAAACATGTTAGTTAGTGGCATTGCAGATTATCCTAAGAGTTATCTAAGAATTCTAGGTTGAACACAATTTGCCTCCTTTACCTTGTGCGCTTTTAGTTTTTCAGGTTAGTTTACGGCCATTAACTTGTGCTCTTTTAGTTTTTCAGGTTGGTTTATGGCCCTTTCTTTTGTGGAAAGATAATGGGATCGATTCCCTTATTCTGGATTTACAACTGACTCTCTTTCTAAGTGAATGCTGAGCAAAAATATTGATTTAGCACTCTTGTTTTTTCATCATCCCTTTCTGACTAAGCACTATCATTTTTCACCTTTGCCATCCCTACTCCTATTATATTTTCTTTTTAACAAAACAGCTACCTGCCTATGTAAGAGGGAGATTTAAGTTAATGGAGTTGTGCAGAAGTGATCTGGACCACCACAGAGACAGAAAAAGCAATGTCTCAGTCAAGGAGAAGAAAGAGACACAAAAATGATAGAGTGAATGAATCCACTGGCTGCCCTGAGGGAGACATTGTTGTTGACAGCCCTTACTATCTCAACTATTGACTCAAACACCTTTAATACAGAAACATTGAAGACTAGAATTATTACTGATGCAAGACATGGGGCAGAATATAAACAACTAGTATTACAAAGCACAAGGGAGGGCTTTGTCCAGTGGTGGCTGGTGACTTCAAAGCAAGGAAGGCTACAGGAAGCAACTGACTGGGTATGGTTAGGTGGAACGGGGTAGGGCTGTACTTTAGCACATTAATGACCATTACCTGTACTCAAATAACAATGTGTTCATTCACTTTCATTAACGGACTACTTTAGCATGTACCAATTACATTATATCCATTTTATTGGCAATATAGCCTCATCAAATGTCTGACTTGCAATCAACAAGGCTAGCCTTTGGTGAAATGGTGTCTTAGACAAAGGAATCCGTGTGCTCCCTGTTGCATGCTCATCCCTCCTGTACTTCTCCAGTACCTCTCTCATATTTCACCTTATTTGACTCCACACCATCCACAAAGATTTCTTCTTTCTTGCTTTTTCACACTTTGTCTAACTCTTTAACTCTCCTCCTAGAATACGAACAATGCTTTAAGTTGGCCTAACTGACCAATACTCTAATGTAATAGGTTTGAAGGATGTACCAGAATTAAACTGGGGTTCTGGAGGTTGCTAGGCTGTCAGAAGTCATCAGGTTCTAGAGGGTCTGATGTGCATCTTAGAGCATTTTTACAACCTTTTGATTTAATAATGACTAGAGCAAAAATTCATGAGTTAAGGAAAGAAATGTAGTCTATTTTATTTTCTTTCGAGTAAATATAAACTATGTATAAAGTTAAATGTTCAAAGTTAACAAAACAGCAGTTCCTGAATAAACTGAGAAGGCAAATGTAAGGAAATATAAATCCTATCTGGGAATAGTGAGTGCCTTCCTGCCCCTCTAAAGGGGATAGTTACTTTATACAAACCCCTCTGGTGTTAGATTGGGATGACAGTAAAAGTACAAATGACCAGCGGGCATATATTATGCAGCTGAGGATATGGAAGGAAAAACAAAAGTACATGGATATAAACAGAGGCAGGGCATACATTTAAACTATGAGCAAAATGAATTACATAAAAAAAAAAAAAAAAACTCAACAGAGCAGCAACCACTTCTAGATGGTAACACTACCTGATGTGACACTTATTGATTAGAATGCTGATATCTGACTGCAGTATGGAATGTTAAAAAAGATTATGGCCAACTTGCTACTTTTATATATACTGCACGCCCCCCCCCCACCCCCCCCACACACACACACTCAGTCATTTCCATCACAGACAAACCTCATACTCATCAGTTACAACCACTTTGTTGAATAAACACATCTTAGATATCTAATTTTCTTAAAAATAGGCAGCTGGCTTCATACAATAGCGCACTCCTGCAAAGACAGATTAATGACTGATTAACTTGAACAAATGACAACAGTGGCAAATGTGATGCCCACCACTGCTACCAATATGTGTTGTACTCATGCTGGACCAGTAATCAAGGAGCCTGAATCCTCACCACTGAAACTGGAGAGGGACATGCACTTGGAATACAAATGGATACACAGTATTTCCAGATGCAGACC